>NC_055957.1:48164041-48304041 GCF_018492685.1 Alosa sapidissima | reverse complement strand
TAGCTTCCAACTAGCTAAGAGTGTAATGTCTCTGCTTGAATCTCTAGAGGTGTTCCTTTTAATTTGATTATGACGCAAGTGACATCATCCTGACCTGGAGGCTGATCATCTGTTTCACATGGATGAGCTGGAGTGTGGGAAACTTGGACCACGATCAAGCAGAACACCTTTATCATTGCACCAGAAATAACAACTCCACCCCGCCCACCCCCACCCAAACACACACTTTTTTTTGTTCATCTGTTCCAATGAAACTTGACTCGGGATGATTATGTAGTAATAAACATCACCGAGAGCATGTTGTGCGATTCAATTTCCTCTCTCCTCTCTCCTCCTCTTGTCCACTGTCCGTCTGCCGGTCCGGGCCGAGCCTTGATTGTTGTCGTTTGATTATCTCTCCTTGTGTGGTACGGTTCCGGCCAGCCCCGGTGCTTTAGAGCGCGGCCGGTCTGTCACAAGCTCCGCGCTCTTTCACAGGCTTCATGTGAGTTCCCGCAATGGGAAAACAGACAAAGATAACTGCGCCGGAGCAAGGGGGATCAGCATTGATTGTGTGGATTGGATTAGCAGCACATATTACTGGAAGTCTGAGTCTGTCAGACATGTCAAAGCAACCGACTGAAACAGTGAACACACGTGCATACATTCACACACACACACACACACACACACACACATACACACACACACACACACACACACACACACACACACACTTGGTGATGTATTATAAAGAATTTTGCTACTTCACAGTCCACGGTATGGTAATTTAGTTAAAATAAGCATACACACACACACACACACACACACACACAGCTCATAAGGAACAGCTCATCCCCCCTAAGAGCCCTGATCAGCCCTAACACAGGTAACCATATTGTACAATGGAACCTAGACGATTCATTGGAATTGGTTAGAGGTCTACCCAGACTGTCTGGTCTTTATTTTACACACACACACACACACACACACACACACACACACACAAACACATAGGGACAGAACCGACAGACAGACAGAGAGAGAGAGAGAGAGACTTTTCGGTAACACTTTACTTGACGGGTGAGTTCATAACACATTCATAGCAGCTGTCATAAACTGCACATAAAGCATTCATGACTGTTTCATGAGACATGACTCAACATTCATACCAAATCTTTCATGAATGTGGAAGACATAACGACGACAACTTGCCAAAATAAAAGTCCAACAATCACAAAGGAGCATTGCCGTTTTCTCTCCAGCCTTTGAAAATATTTCATGAATATCTTATGAAGTCGAATGTCACTTTACTATACAAGTTGTGAAGTATTCGTAATCACTGAGTTTAACTCTGGTAGCTAAACTAGCCTACATTCAGCTGACCCGTATTTGTGTAACCTGGAATGGTTGGACATTCCAAAGATGAGAAATCATCTGCAAAGGATAGGCCTAGGGCCTACATCATAATACAAATATATTTTTATGAAACAAAAATGATTTGCTTGTCCATGTTCTGTCTTTTTGGCACTGGAGTAGCCCATTGACTCAGATGTGACGTGATCAGGTAAAAGGCTTGAATTGAATCAAAAACGGCAATGCTTTGCGATTGTTGGACTTTTATTTTGACAAGTTGTCGTCATTCTGTCTTCCACATTCATGAAAGGATAGGTATGAATGTTGAGTCATGTCTCATGAAACAGTCATGAATGCTTTATGTGCAGTTTATGACAGCTGCTATGAATGTGTTATGAACTCACCCGTCAAGTAAAGTGTTACCGAGTTTTCTCACGCAATGGCTTTCCATTCATGGCTTTCCAAAAGGTTTGAGGAAGATGTTCATAAATCTGATAACCCAGTCACTTCGGAAAAAAATAAAATTCCAATTAAATCAAATTCAAAGAGAAAAGGTAAATGAATTGAAAGGAACCTTTAAAAAGCATACAAATCTTATTCAGCGGTTTTGGTTGGAGATCAGCTATGTGAATACGGCATGTCACTAACATAAAAGCTCTCGGCCATGTCCATTTTGTCAAAGTAGCTCTCGGAGGAAAAAAGGCTGGAGACCCTGCTGTAGCCTATGCATACTGTATCATTTTTCATCTATCTATTTTCTAACGGCTAAACTTCTCCAATACACGTGGTCTCTCTCTCTCTCTCTCTCTCTCTTACCCCCCACCTCCCCCCTTCATGCCATCTCCATGCCATACCAAAAACATATCACTTTGCCTGTGTAGAAATGGTGTATGAGGGAAGCAGTAGAGACCATTCTGGGAAGACTTGTGTTTAATAAGTGGTACAGGCTAGAAGTATCTTTTTTTCCCTGTCCCTCTGCCTCTCTCTCCCTCCCTTCCTATCTCTCTCTCTCTGTCATTCTCTCTCTCTCTCCACTCTCCCTCTTTCTCTCCCTCTCTTCACCTCAAACCCCAATCCCACTGACTCTGCTTCTCCGTTTATTTTTTCAGGTGAACAAACTGTATCACACACACTAGCTCCCTCAGTTGCTTTTAATTAGGCTTCTGGAATCTTCTGTGCCTTCATCTGTCAGTGGTGAATGTTGTGTGTGTGTGTGTGTGTGTGTGTGTGTGTGTGTGTGTGTGTGTGTGTGTGTGTGTGTGTGTGTGTGGTGTGTCTGTGTGTGGTGTGTGTGTGTGTATGTATGTGTGTGTGTGTGTGTGTCTGGCTGTCCAGTGCTGTCCATTTTTACACAAATAATTTGAGGCAGGGGCACGTCAGCAGTGGAATGTAAAAGGGGCTTAATTGTCCTAAACTGCAGGGTCTCTGAACAGACCTCTCCCAACATAGTCACTCAGTCCACCTCAACCTGGAACACTGGAACACTGGAACTTTTAATATGTCTGTGGCCAGCATACACTGACCCAAACATTCTCTCTCTCTGTCTCTCTCTCTCTTCTGTGTGTGTGCGTGTGTGCGTGCGTGGTCAGTTATAAAGTCCCAGCATTTGTCTTTCAGTCTGTCTGCCTGTCTGTCTGCCAGTATCTGTGTAATGGCATCTATCTGATGTCTGATTGTTCTTCTGTGCCTGAGAGAGTATTAAATCTACTGACACACACACACACACACACACACAGAGAGAGAGAAAGAGAGAGAGAGAGAGAAAGAGAGAGAGAGTGAGAGAGAGAGAGAGAGAGAGAGAGAGAGAGAGAGAGAGAGAGAGACACACACACACAGAGCGGACCATCCTGCTTTAATCCAACTCTTTAAAGTTAAACCAGACGTCAGGCATGGTGGCCAGCCTGTGAGGATTTTGGCCATGAAAGGCCAGAGATGGGCTCCATACGTAGGGATCACTGACACCAGGATGCAGGGCTAATCCACAGGGCCAATAGCAGTAGTGGTCCTCAGGTCAAGCCTCACACTGACTCTGCCCTTTGGCCTGGAGCCCTGGGTTCATCAGGAGGTGGAAGAACTCAGGCTCGTTAGCGGGTCAGAGACAGGCTACCGTCCTCGTCGTTGCAGACAGATTGATGTATTTCAACAAATCATTAAACACGAAAATTTAGCCCTTTGTTCATTTACTTATTGCATTTGTTTGTATTCCATGCATGAAACATTATGCAATGTGAGTGCTGAGAGAAATTAAATGAGAGCTTTAGCTGCCAAGGGTGCTCAGGATACATATGTTGAGCATATTGATGATTTAGAACCAGAGTTGTCTAGCTATTCCAGGAATAAATGCTGAAATAATTGTGAAGTTTAACGTGATTATAATTGGTGGCAATTTGCACAGAAATGATCATCAATTTACAAGCTCACCCTTGATCTTACAGAAGAACAAACTAATTTGAAGTCTCAGTGCTGTTCGTTTCAGTTTGAAAGTATGTGGGGTATTTCTAAAAATAGTTATGATAATTCTAGAAGATTTCATGCGGCTCAAATGTCGTCATCACTCATGCTGTGCATGACGGTACTTTTTTCTGTAAATTGACTTAATGTCATGATAGTTTACAGCATGTGGTTAAAACTTACAATTGCTTTAAAAGTGCCAAGATAACAAACTATTGTTATTCAGCGTAGAATATCTATCTGTAAAAAGTTTTCTGTTTTCAATAAGTAGTAGCATCCATCTAATTGAAGCAAAATAAACCAATATTAAAAATCTAACAGAACCACTGTGCTTTGACCCACACCACAACCATACTACATGTTTGCTCTTTGTAGGCAAAGAAATGTGGTTGTTACAAAGGGATCTTGCTGATTTTGCTGATCTTGAATGGAACTTAAGTTAGCTGAAATAGCATGTGTGCGGAAAATTAATGCCAAACTAACAATAAAATACTCATGATAACAAAAGAAAAAACTGTCTAATAAAGAAGCAGCAAGGTGGTGTGAAGACCTACATCAACTGTGGCTGAGTCTTGCTGCAAAAGTCCCTCAATACCTCTCGGGGAAGCATAGGAAAAGACCCTGGATGCCATTACAAGTTTACCAGGCGAACAGCACTTACTGTTGGAGCTACTGCCCTCTACTGGACATTATGAACGAGGAATTTTATGATCCTTTATATAAGAGAACTTGTTTGAAGTGTTATTTATAAATAGAACTGGTTCACCTGTTCAACTTTGTCACCATAAACCTCTTGGTAAGTGTGGAAGCTTGAGTGTCATGTCAGATAAATTAAATGATGCTTTTTGTCACCATGTTGTTAGATGTGCTTCTATTACACACATTCACATTCATTCCAGACAATACTGTACATCTCCGTTCACAAAACATTTTTACTGTGGCACACATGTTAATGTAGAATGTAACAATATCAACCTTCACAGAAGGGCAATACAGTTAATAAAAAATATAAATGCATGCACTATCATGAATTAATACCATTATCAAGCATCACATATCAGAGACAGAATCGCAAAGAAGGGACTCTGAATATTTAGAACTAGTTTCAAGTGTCAGACAGGACAAGGGCACTACAGTCATAAAGCAAACCTGGTGAAAATTAACGGAGGTACAGTGGTTAATCAGAAAAAAATTAAGATACAATGGGAAGTTGACTTACTATGAGCAAGCCAAATGCCAATTAAAATACCATGCAGCTCAAAATCAAATCATATTTCCAGTTGCGTAATTTCTTATGTCATCTGAGAGGCCAGTTCAGGGAACAAGCAGGCAGTGCAGATGGGAAAAAAGACTAGGCACCATAAGACTTGAATATTTTTAATATAAAGTAAAAATCTTTTTTTTCTTATTCTGTACACACAACCTTTCCTATGTAGAAAGAAACAGGGCATCAGGCCTATAAAATATTATTTATATATAAATATACTAGTAATGTTTTATATAATTCTAAATTCTGTGTTATTTAGGATTATCTGTGTTAAAAAAAACAACATAATAAAGTGCACAGGCAACAGCTTATAACAACAATTAAACACACTAAGTCTGTTATGTCTTCACATTGACAAATACCCTACACCCCAATGGTTCAGTTCAAGCATTCTATCAAGTAAATATAGAGATCTACACTTAAATAATATTATCATGATTTCTTCTACAAAACAAATCAGTGAGAAGCATTACTACAATGACAATTTACTGAAGGAAAACTAATTTGACTAATCAACTAATATTTTGTCTGAGGCGATTGAAACTGCAATTCATTGAGAAAGGCATAGAATTTGACATACTGATTTAATTTATCAAACATTAGTGAAATAGATTTCCTGTGTGCATATTCTCTACATGTTTCTAAATGATCCTAGTAATGTCAACTATAGATTGCAAGAGAGTAAATAGTATTGAGAGAGTATTTGTGAGCAGCGAATGTAGATGTAGAGCAGATGTAAAGACGACCTACAGGGGGCCACGTTCACCAAGGGAGGAGAGGACACACAGCACAACCAAACTTCTATGACAGAACGAAAATGACCTCATCACCACTGGCTGAAACATCCACATGTAACAATGCCATTATTATTTTCAATTTTATCCATATCTAAATATCATTGTGACCAATGTCCAAATGTCCATTCACAGTTCTATGTTGTTCAGTTAAATGCAAAAACATACATGTGTATTACTATCTAACTTGTTTAAATGGGCACAAGCACTATGACGTTACAGTAATACACTAAATAACACTTTGCAGTTACTGCTGCTGCTCCCACTACTCATCATAACACAAGGTAATAAACAAACGATAGGACATTAGTTGCAATCCTAATCTAACAAAATAAAACACAACAGATAACGGAGTCTAGACCATAACAGAAATATTTTTTTGCTTGTAACTTGTCGGGATGTGTGGTACTAAAACACTAAATCAGACTGTGAATGTGGATCTCCAGCTAAAATCATTGTGATCATAGTTAATATCTACAAATCTGTGGCTGTCCAAGCGATCAGGGTGTGGTGGTGTCCTACAGTCCTACTGATGTACAGAAACACTACAGATTGGTCCAGTGAGCCATTCGATTTCTCCAGAAACCTGCAAAACAGACAGCATGCGATGAGATCAAAAAATCTGAAACAAGGTCTGTGATGAGATCTGCAATGTTTTGGTAAGGTTGTCGATTGCCTGTGTAGGCTATTTTCACCGGATGTTCATTAAATAAGGCGTGTGTGTCATGAACGTGCTTGCAGCATCACTGGGACACTTACATTAGCTCTCAGGAGGTGGAACACAGGAGTTCCGGCGTGAGCGGCACATGTTCTTCTACAAGAGAACACAAAAACACAAAAGGCCCCAGTCAGACATCCCCTCCACCTCAACCTACTGTAGGTAAATGTGCCCAGTAGAGGTACCTGTGAGGTCCAGTGTGGGGTGAGTCACTATACCTTTTCATGAAGGCGGTGATGGAGGGCTGGATCTGACAACCAAGGGTGCTTGAGAGCTTGTGCAGCACCTATCCGCCAACTGGAGACACATGACAGAAACACAAAACAATGACGTGATTAAGCATGATACTGATAATTCAACTAAAGAATGAACCTGCGGATGTAGAGAAAGGTGCAGACATGAGAGAAAACGAGAGAGATTAGGTACCTTTTGTTGACAAGAAGGAGTTTGGAGATGAAGTCCTTGGCCTCATCTGATATGCCAATGAACTCGGCTTCCTCAAAGTTCCACTGGCACTGAAGAATGTTGTTAAGAGTCTCGCCGTCATCGTCTCCAAGGAAGGGGGACAGACCACTGAGACTAGAGGAAACCATGCCAAGTTTGTGTGTGAGTCCATGTGAGTCCATGTCCATGTGTCTACATTAAGTACAACACAATTGTGCGGATACACTTGTATGTATATAAGCATTTGTCAAGACACTTACAGCATGTAAGTGATGACTCCCAAGCTCCACATGTCTGTGTTGAACGAGACAAAGTCGTAGTTGATCACCTCGGGGGCCAAGAATTCAGGGGTGCCAAAATTCACCTTTAACTTCTCTCTGGGGTTATATCTGCAAGGAGTATATCACAGACAGAACAAAATCAATGAGATGATGAACCACTGAGTGTACATTCATTGTACAAAAAATTCCCAACCCCACTAAAAAAAATCAAAAATGTCATTTGTCTAATATATCCAAATTGAGGAGAATACGTACTTCCTAGCAAGCCCAAAGTCAATGATCTTGATCTTGTTTGTGACTCGGCTTACACAGAGAATGTTCTCAGGCTGAGAAGGCAAACAAACACAGAGAGAACCCATTTTAACCCGTATTAATTTGATCCTGTGCAGCATTACAAACACACTTCAATTATTCAATTATTTCGACATACAGTGCGATTCAATTATTTCAACATACCTTCAGATCCAGATGAAGGAAATACATTTTGTGCATGTGGCGTAGTCCTTCACAGATCTGCCTGATGAACATCACTGTATCAAGCTCTGTCAGAGTGTAGTTCTCATCAATGATCCTGTCAAAGAGCTCCCCACCATCCACACTGTTGGCACACACAAATGCATATTTTACCTCAAAAATCCATTAACTGGTATTGTATAGTACAAACGTTTATTAATAAATAACATACTACACAGTTAAGTAAAAAACTGTGTGCATTTAATGATTAGCACAATTGTTATTTGTTATACAGTATTATAGCACTAGAGGTCATTGAGGATTCCATGCTGTCCATATTGTCAACTATCTGTATAACTCTGTATCTGTATAAGTCCGATAGAAACCAGAATGAAACCATATAGAGTAACTGAATTTACAAGATGTATTTACTTACTATTCTAGGACCAAGATTATATCAGTCCTGGATTCATACGCAGCATATAGCTGGATGAGATTGGCATGATCCAGCTGATTCATGACTTGAATCTCATTCTTCACAACCTCCTACAAAATTGCACACATCACACACACACACACACACACAAACACACAAACACACCACTGTCAGCTTACACTGGCAAGCATTTCATCTATCATCCAACAAGACACAACATGGCTAAAATGATTTGTTCACTTCTATAGTATTAGTAGTAAAAGTGCTCACAAATTGTCTTATTCAAATAGCCTGTCATTCAGTGATAACAGAGGTTTCTTTCAAATTCAAATTCAATTCAAATTCAAATTCAAAAAGAGTTTTATTGGCATGACCATGTGGTATAGTGTTGCCAAAGCAGACAGACAAACAAAAACAGCAGCTAAGAAAAGTAAACTTATGACTGCTAAACTTCAACAATAAGACTATTTTTTTTAAATGAATAAATTAATTCATACATAAAATAAAAACTAGCAACTAAGATTCACCATATTTTTGGTAATATCAAGATGAAAATGAAATTTAAATTTGTATGTCAAAATTGAGCTATGATAAAAAGGGAAACTTATTAATGCACCTAAATAAAATGGAAACCTATAAATAAATTAACCTACATAAAAAGGAAACTTACTTATACTACATGAATATACTACACATTTAAAAGGGATACTTATAACTAACCTAATCTACAGAAATAAAAGAAAACTTATGACCTTAAACTTATATTTCAAGAACAAAACTAAAAGAAAGTTAACCATAGGAAAAAAGGAAACCTCTAACCTTATACTTGAGATATTGATTTTATCGAAATGCATATACACTAGTACATAAAACACTAACATGAGGGTAAGATTTTGAAATGTTAACATGTTGCTCAGGTTTTGTGGCAGGTCATTATGTAATCTGCAGCTATATTTGAGCAATTTTTGTTCTCCCCCAGTAGTATACATATTTTGGACTGGGGTGGTAGATTTTCAAAATCATCTATATGTTTTGTTAATTCTGCAATTTTTTTTTATCTTATAGACGTATATTTACAACAATAAAGTAGGAAGTGTTCTTCATTTTCAACCTCATTTATACAGAAACCACAGCTTCTCATATCTCGAGGCAGCCATGTTGGTTTATGTCTGCCTGTTTCAATATGTAGGTTGTGGTCACTGATTCTATATTTTGTCATTAGGCTTCTTTTCTTCCTGTCTTTGATGTTATCGTATGGAGTATGGAGCTAGACAATAATTTATTTCCAGTGATCGATAGATCTCCGATTTGTTATTGCTTTGTATTTCTTCCTTCCAGAATTCAATAGAATGCATCTGACTTGTGGCATCAACTTCTCTTAATACAGATTTTGGTAAGACATTTAGGTTATTAATATTATTTTTGTTTGCAAGATTGAATAGAGGGTCACCATGATGGGTAAAGGACTTGTTCTTGAAAGCTTTATGATGGAAGGTCTCAGTGTTGCTTTTTGCCAGATGGAACCAAAATTTAGAGGCCCTTTTGTCGATGTCTAGGAGTAAAGGGAACCTCCTTAACTCTGCACGAATTGCTAGGTTGGAGGATGTTCTATGAACACTCAAGATATTTTTACACATTTGTAGGTGGAGTACTTCTGTTGGACTTTTGTCCCACTGTTTGTAGTTCAGTCCATACAGTGGCCCCCAAATCTCGCTGCCATAGAGGGCAATTGGCTTGATTATGGAGTCAATTATCTTAAGCCAAAATTTTGTGGGTGGATTGAGCTTTTGAAGCTGCTTCTTAATGAGGTAATATGCTCTTTGAGCCTTGTCAGCCAGGTTTTTTGAGGCCAGATTGAATTTTCCTGAAGCTGTTATGGTCAGTCCCAGATAATTATAATGAGTTGTTTCCTTAATGGCAGTTTCTCCAATTTTGAAATCGTCTTTTTTAGATGTTTTTGGTTTCTTCTGGAAAATCACTTGAAGACACTTTATATTTGTGCTGTCAAGTACAAGTCCAGAATCTGATGAACCGTCTATTTATTTAGCCAGTTCATTAATGAATATGTTGAACAGTATCGGGCTTAGGCTGCATCCTTGCCTGACTCCTCTACTTTGTTTAAAAAACTCTGTTCTCGAGTTGTTGATTTTTATACAACATTTATTTTGTTTGTATATGTATTTTATAATGGAGTAGACATTGCCTCTTATATCGCTCTCTAGGATTTTCAATAACATGCCTTTGTGCCAGATAGAGTCGAAAGCCTTTTAGAAATCAACAAAACATGCATAAATCTTTTCTTTGTTTGTTTTCTGTACATACTGTTCTATAAGTGTGTTGAGAGTGTAGATGTGATCTGTTGTCCTAAATTCTGGAAGGAAGCCTATCTGACTTTTACATAGAATGTTTTTATTCTGTAAAAAGGTAAGTATTCTTGTTTTTAAGATACCACAGAATATGTTACCAAGAATGCTGGTCACACAGATCCCACGATAATTATTTGGTTCATTTTGTCGCCACTTTTATGCACTGGTGTGATCAATCCTTGGTTCCATATCATGGGAAAGTATCCTGAACTCATAACAAGGTTAAACAGTTTGAGGATTGCTTGGCGTGTTAGGGATGTACTATGTTTTAGCATTTCTGTTGAGATGTTATTAATTCCATAAGCTTTTCCTGTTTTTAATGACTTAATTTTTTCGTTTAATTCAGATAATTGTATAGGGTTGTCTAGATCACTTTGGTATGCTTTCAACTTCTCTCCAGTAGTCTTGTCACATTTTATTTGTTCACTAGTTTGAGTGGATGGACAACCACCGGTTATTTGGTGACATGTTTTACCTTTTCTTTTGGACTTCTGGCTTTGATGATCTTGGCTGCTAGAGTGAGTCCAGAAGAATTTTCTATGCATTTGTGCACCTGACCAAAACGACCTCTGAAAAAAAAAAAAAAAAAAAAAAATACATTAGATACATTCCAGAATGTGGGATAGAAATTAGTCTCATTTTGTGGCATTGTCCAAACTGATAAAGAAAAGCACTCTTTTCATATCCTCAATCCCCTCCTGTAACAAGATCTCTCCTATGACTGGAGTAGGTCCCCAGGGCAACCAGCTTACCTCTGACAGTCATCTCTTATGACATACACATTTATACAACGGTGACATCAAGTCCATACCTATTGCATAAATAACTAATTGGTCTTGTTTAAAGCATCATTGGTAAAAACCCCTCCCTCCTGTCTCAGCTGTAAAAACGAAATGCCTCGCCACCCTATTTTAATTAACAACAAGTAGAGGCATCTCTTTGAAGCAATGGATTAACACTTAGTGATTAGCTTCCAGCTGGCGAGAGGATAGAGTTACACATATTCTAAAAGCTTGAAGTAAAAATAACCACCTGACTCTGGAGCTATGAGTCGAGTGAGTGGAGACTTGTTCCATGAGAGGGGGGTGAGTTACGCAATTAGTCTTTGGGAGGATTAAAGAGCGGTCGGTCTTCTCTCACAATGTCGCACAAAACATTCTGTTCCATGAGTACGGTTCCAGAAAGAGAGAGAAAAAAAGAAAGGCAAAGAGACACTCACCCTCCAATAACTTCTTGTCTGTTGATGGTATAGAAGTTGTTGATCTGGCTGGGCTTTGCAGACACAATCCGGTGACCAAACGGAGCAGGTGGCGGCGGGCTGCTATCTGTAGGTTAGGACCGCGAGAGCAGCAGCGGATATCATGTTTGCAGAGCAGAGCGGAGGAAGAGAGCGAGAAATAGAGAGAGGGAGGGAGAGAGCGGGAGATCAGTTGAGGGAACTAAAAGGCAATTTACAGTGTCACAATCTGCATAATGAATTTAGAGGCCGGCTCATTCTGACACACTGATGCACATGTGAGATGAGATGAACAGCATGACGCAAGCACTGGCTCTCCCTAACAAGAGTGTTCCTTTCAGCGATGTTATCAAATAGCCCATGAAAACAATAATCCACTACCCTATTAAAAAACATACTCACACACAGGTCCAGACTCATTTACTTACATCTGATTGGTATTGACTACTGTATATGCGTGAAATGAGCAACAATAACTTACCAAAAAAGTACTGCTCTTCCTCAGTATCCTCTTCATCGTTTGCTTCAGCGACTTTTGGCTTCTGCTTGTTGAAGTTCACCTCAAACTCCACTCCGTCTGCTTTGAAGAAGCCGCGCAGTTCCTCCTCCCCCTGCTTAGCCTTCTCGCCCTCCTGCCCAGCCTTCTCGCCCTCCTGCCTCTCCTCTACTCGACTCTTCTTGTGGTCCTCTGCCTCCTGGTCCTCCTCCGTGACCCTGCGCTTGGCGCTGGTGTTCACTTCATCGACCTCCTCAGCGCTGAGAGCATTAGGAATACATGAACAGGCGTGAAAAAAGAACGAAACAAAAATGTACAAGAACAACTTCAGTCCAGCACAGGAGATGGCCTCTTGGCATGGTGTTGTGAGCTGTTGTTTAGGACCCTACTGGGGTCTTGTTAAGTTACTGTTTCATGTTTAGTTTTGAACTGAAATGTAGAAATTTACCTCAGCGAAGCGACAGGCTCAGCCGGACCGTCCCCGCTGTCAGTCTGAGGAGACGCCTGCCTCGCGGGCTCTTCAGGCTCTGGAACACTCTCACTGGGAGCTGCTACCTCCTGCACCTTGTCCACCGCCAGCTCTTCCTCGACTTGCAGCTCGCCATCAGGTGCCTCCTCGCTCTTCTCTTCTCTGGTCTCCTCCTTTGCAGCCACTGGGATCTCCTCCTCCATTTTCTCCTCCCCCTTTGCCTCTTTCACCTCCTGGGCCACATCCGCCTCCTCCTGCTCCTCTTTCTGCTCCTCCTCTAGCGTTTTGTCCTGCTCAGTCTCAGCCAGCTTAGGCACCTCCAGGATGAAGTCCACTGCGCTTGGCATCACGGGCGACTCTTGTGGCTTGTCCACCACAGTTCCGGCCTCCAGGTCCAAGCATGCCTGGACCACCAGCATACCTGACCGCTCTGCATTCTCTCTGTTCAGTTTCTGCACCTCCTCAAGCAGCAGGGCCTGCTTCTTCACAGAGATGGTGTCTACCAGAGCAACATGAACAAAACACAAGCAGTCTTTAAGACTACACATTCATGTACAATCACCAATATATTCTCATACATCTATTGTCATTTATTATGTTTTATATATCTGAATTACACAGGTACTAGTAAAAGAGATTTGTTTTCAGTATTTGGCAAAAGTGGTCTCCCCCTGATATTGAGGGTCTTGAAGCCACCTTGAATCATGTGCCTTTCAAAACTGACTGTTACAAGACAAACTTTTCACTCTCTCAGGCTTCACCTTGGACTTCTGGAGGCTTCTTCTTCTTCTGTGCTTTCAGGTCCTTAATGCTCAAAAGAGATTTCTCTTTCCCATCTTTGCCTTTATGATCTCTCAACTTCAATCAGCAAACGCAGGGTAAAAGTAGAAGGAGGAAAAGATTTGATTAACCAATATTATCCAGATTAAATGTAAACAAGCTTTTAACAATCTCATAATGGTCTCATAAAGTGCTTGGTTCATTGTAATTGCACAACAACAATGTATGCTTGGGCTGGGTGATATACATATATATTTATTATGTTTCAGTATTTTAATAATGTGCCTCCATCCACTTACAATACATTTCAGTTCAAGAGCTATGGGTGTGGAGATTGATCATGAATCGGTCACAAACTGTAACTGAAACGTGACATATGAATGTGACATTTGATTCATTGATAATCTGTTTCTATTTTCAATATCACTGGGAAGGTCAGAGGCAAGTCAACTGAAATCACAAATGCTTGCTGTTGCATTTAAAGGCGCAGTCAGCGATCATGCGCGATTTCAAGCCCAAATATATTTTTTGTCACATTCAGTGAACATCTATGATCTGCTAGCTGCCCAAGTCGTGAGTACACCATGGAGGCAGCCTGTCCCCCAAACAAAAACAAAAGACTGTGTGGAGTTTCTCTGGGAAAACTGAGGGGAAGGGGTGTGCTACCACTCTGATGTGTTTTGTTTGGTTCTTGATTAATATAATGTACGTTGTTTTGGGCAAAAGCATCTTCTTATTCTGAGACATTTAAATATAAACATAAACAAATGCTGACTGTGCCTTTAAGTGCTAGAACAAAAACATGATATGTACCATCCATTTTTCAGAGGTAAAATGAAGATATCAGAGATTATTATTGTGATCAATCATACATTTTCTGTACACATCCGTCCATTACCCAGCCCAAGTTAGTATATAAAGGACAGTAGCAATAAACCTACAAAGTCTCCATATTTGCGTGAAGAATGCAAATGTTTTGGTCCATGGAGCCTAGACTTGGGAGTCGACTCCAAGATGCTCACTTCCCATGCTGAGCTTGTGTCTTGGGTTTCTTTAGTGGCTTTAGTAGAGGTATTTTTCTGTTAAAAACACAAAATATGGCCATATGTGACAGACAAACATGCACATGGGATGGATGTGTTACATGTTCACAGTTAGAGTTGAAAGTGTTTATTCACACACATTCCAAATGCTTGATGAGACAAATGATGAATAAGTGACAAGATGACAAAACAAACATTAAAAGTTGTTAGTTCCTCTAAGTTCATTTCCAGAAGCAAGATAATAAAGATAAACATGTGGGGCACACTGATGAACACAGACAGGTTCACAGATGACATGCTGTTGATGGTCCATCATAGATGAATGGGCCCTGCGGATGATGTGAATTTATAGCCAACCCTATAGATGAAATGGAATCCAATGCCAACCCTGCACGGAAAATGTCTCTCATTCACGCTCCGTTTGTTTGTTCCGACTGGAGACGGCGCTAGTAAACAGTCCGTTTAGGGCCAGGGCGATATGCACCCAACGCCTCCCGTGTGGCCTCCAAGGCCTTCTCACATTCACCAAGCTGTATTGCGAGACTGTGGCCTTTCCGCGCCGAGGTGGGGTAGGTATTCCAAGCGCAAGGTGTCCATATCTACGGATGGTTTTTTTTTTCTTTTGAAGGACAAATGGTGAGGATGTGTGACGCCAGTTGGTAGGCAGACCTCTCGCAGCTCTGTAAAGTTGTGTGACAAGAGACATGGTTGGACGCGAAAATTGACGACAACAGCCGTTCCGGATGATTTGGGGCATGTTTCCACTAATCACCACGGTGATGGAGTATGAGCCATTAAACGATCCTAGCCACTGAAGTTAAAACGGACACACTTTCAACCACTTGAACTGTTGACTGTATCGCATATGACTTTTTATAGATAGATATGCAAACAATACAATCCATACTTCTTCACTAGATTTCCTGATTCCTATTCATAGCATGCACACCATTCCGGAGCAAGTTGGTAATAGAAGGTGATGATAACCGGAGTTGAACTACTGGAGGTCTGGCTCTACCACCCAGAGTGTGGCCAGATGGAAAGCAGTGAATAGGAATGACCCCACTCCACGCCAAAATACTGATCACCTCACAGGCATCTTACACAACTGCCCTCTCTGACAGTCTGTGGTTCAGTGGGATTCTGATGGGATGAACAGCTCTAAAACTGTCTGGACCAAACAGGAGTAGAGATTTAGATGACAAGCTCATGACATTTGAACAGGTAATGCAACATATTGCAGTGGTTAATGGCCTGGGTGGACCTTCAGCTGAGGATGATTTAAACTCAAGGAGGAGCAGAGGTAGAGATTCAGGAGGGACGGTCTGAGTTGTGATACAGAAGCATATTTATGCTTAATACAGTAACACTGACTAAATCAGATTGAAAATTACATTGAAAAGCCATCAAAACACCACTTGTGCCAAGATTGCACACCAAGTCCTTATTTTGAGCTACTTGGATCTAAACCACTAGGGTACACACTGTAACACTAGCATGCAGCAGTTGGCAGTCATATTTTACAACACCACATAAATCATTAGCTGTTAGACATGGGACCATGGTGACACTCAGAATTCCAGCTATGCAAAGTTTTGTTTAGATGTGGGCATTCAAACACTGCTAATGAGAAGAAGTAATTGCAGGGAGATCAGCTATAGTTACAGTCAGTCAGTCCAAGAGACGAGGGTGATGGGGATGGAAAATGAAAATGCAGAGAGAAAACCAGAGAGAGAGAGATCGAGAGAGGGAAAGACAGAAAGTCTGACTCATCAATATCACCAGCACGTTCATGGAATAAGGAGAGCTCAGGGACGCCAGCCGAAATTCTAGAGTGCCACAAGCTTCTAAGACACTGCACTCCCGAAGTAGCGTTTTAACATTCCAGGGTCTGTCCTCACAGCGCCCTATTCATGCCTTAAGAGACCTCAGGGGGACTTTCTGTGGATAACAAATGCCTCACTGATGACCCTATTTAAAGGCGGATGTGTGAAACTGGGGGCAAAGGTCTTCAGCGTGTTTCGAATGCTTCTGTCAATAGGGTGTGCTGTCGTGTAAAGTCATTTTAGCAGTGTCACCTTGTCAAATGAGTGGAAGTACCGTTTCCAACTAAACAAGTCAACAACCAAAAGTCTTGATGGACTGAGCTGTCTAAACAATAACAATAAAACCCATTTTCAAAGGTAACATATACTCAGTAATACATTATAGGGAAGATGGGTCAACAGCTTACTAAATCTTAGACTGACAGAGCCGATCCCTGATCACGTTTTAAAAGATGAGAGGTATTAAGAAAGGCCGACTTTGATATGGGAAGGCATGCTATTGCCTCACTTTAGATTTCAATAGAAACCATGAATGAATACTGTGCAGTCATGAGACCAATGTGACCTATCTCCATTTCAGGTAAGGCAGCATCATAGACTGCTTTTATTTTCAAAGTGCTTTTAAGTGTATGGAAGATATTCTGCCGGTCCACTCTTCATATGAAGGATTCATGAAGCCAAAAGAGATAATGTTAAAAGTTAAGATACACCAGTGGTGTAGTCTAGTTAACTGTAGTGGGTATACTGTGATCAACCCCAAATGTTAATATGTATCCTTGCCTATTTTTAGTGGGTATACATATCTGCGTATCACATAGACTACAACACTGGTGAACAGAGTGCTCAAGGTTAAAAAGCTCACCATTGTCCCAAATTCGCAAGTTGACTGTAGAGTGTTAAAAGAGTACTGACACAAATTTGCATAATTTTCATCAAAACAGTTGTAGAAATCTCAGTAGTACTGATGAAGCCTAACAGCTCTCTTGTGGGAGAACACGAAAAAACAAGAACACACACAGTTGCCTGACTCACCTTGTCAGGTTTCTTGGTGGCGCTGGCCGCTTTGCTCTTACTTTCCTTGCTTTTGGGCACGGGAGTAGAGATTATTTTGTTCTTGCGTGCCGCTGGCTTTTTGCATATGAGCTCCATAATTTTGGAGTTCTTCACGGTCTCACCAATGACACTGATGACTTGCTGGATGCTGAGCACTAGCTTCTCCATGCCCTCCAGCTTCTGGGCCTGCTGCTCTGAGTGCTGGCTCACCACTGACATGATGCTGCTCATCTCCTGGCACAACTCCTTTACGGCAGGCACACGTGGTGGAAGAGGCAAGTGGATCTCCTCCTTGTCCACCTTCAGAGTCTCAACGTCTCTCTCAATGCCGTCGATGTCTTGCGACATGCCGTCCAGTCGATTGAGGACCTTCTCCTGGATGCTGATAAGATGGTCCATTTTACTGCTCAGGGACTCAATCCGAGACTGGATGAAGTCAATGCCCTTATCGGCTCCGGTAGTACTCATGGTTGATGGCCGATGGCTCGCTCACGTCAAATTGTTCAAAGTGTGACAAGGAAAAACTCTTAACAAACGTCCGCAATAAACGATGGACACACCTCCGGGACAACTGCAGCCAGCTCTATGGATTCCCAAAAACCCAATTCCAAAAAGCGATTGCTCGATGAGTACCTCTGTCTTTCACCCTCCATTCAACTGTCGTCCACCTCTCCAAAGGGGAGATGACATTAAGAATAGAAGAGGCCGGCCTCCCTAAATGTAACTGGGAGCCCATGCGTCAGCACAGGAATGGCAGAGGCGGTGTGAGGTGGAGGGGAGGGGGGTTTGGCAGGCGAGTTTGCGTGACATATGAGACGCCCTAAATGCTAACCCCATGGCAGACACCCACCGGCCAGGTGTCAAAGGGTCTTGGTGACACACACACACACACACACACACACATTCACACACACACAAACACACACACTTTCCAATAAACTTCTTAAAATGTAAGTATGGAAAAAGAAATCTTAGAATGACACAGGCTTCTCTGAACATGCAACCTTATATTGAGGCACTAACTGCTGATAAGTAAACATTCTGCTGGTGTGTCTCCGGGGAGCACACGGTTTTGTTCACACGGAAAGGAACAAACAGGTGCCGATATGTTGGGAAAGCACTGTGGAAGAGAGGTCAGCAAGTGCTCTAATAATCATAATAGACCATACATTTTATTTATATAGTGGCTTTCTTAAACTCAAGGTCGCTTTACAGAGTCATATAAAATAATTCATCTTTGATATGTCCAAGTTTGCTCAAAATATCAAACAACGACCACCAAAGAGGAATTTGGATGCAGCTGCGGCTGCAGAGCAAAGGATTCCTGTCAACAGACACAAAGGATGTGCACAGATAGGAGGCTGGTTCAAATAACACCGCGATATGTGTCCTCTCGGTGATTGTAGACTGCCACCTTGCTGTTGAAACCCCCTTGCTGCCATGTGTGCTAGCTGCACCCAGCTATGACACAGAGAAACTAGTTTCACTCTGTACCCTGCTTGAGACCCAGTCCAGCCTCTTTACGCTGTAGGCAGAAATTTGAGAAACATGGCGGCGGTGATTTATACAGTGTCACGCTCTTTACAAGCACATTCACTGAAATCCCTAGTAGAGGCTAACTCATCTGTAGTTAAGACAGTTACGGATCAATTTTAACTTAGGTCCTGAAATTAGAGCCACAGCGCTGTACGCTACACAGAACCATGTAAATACGCTTAAATGGACAGAGAGGGCATCTCTGTGACATGTGCAGTTCAAATCAACACAACCCTCAAACGCAAACGGAATACAACACCACTGAAATACAATCACGATAGGGGGAAAAAACGCTCCTTAATGTTAATATTGTGACATACTGTGAAACATGTAGGCGAATACTTCTGCTCCACACGACTAAGAGTACACATGAGTGTCTGTATATGTGTGTTTGTCTGCCTGCGACATAAAATCCTCTTCGCCTCAATGATTTTTTTTTTATCTAACTGTGCTATTTTTATAGGCTGGCCTTGCTGAGCCCCCAAAGTAAAGCCGAGGCCATTTTAAAATATGTTGTCGACAAAAAGGGGCCACTGCTTGAAACCTGAGCTGTGGCCAGCCGGCCAAGAATAGCATAGGTCTCTGCACACTCTGACCGGGCGATGCCAAGCACTATTGGTCACGGGACATGATGGGGTACCACAGCATCTCTTCAAAGTCTTGTCCCCACAGTAAGTACTTGGGAACCGCTAACCCATCTCTCTATGAAGGAACTCTTACCAAAAGACGGGAGTTAAAAAAGCCTGGATTTATCACTTTTTCTTTGAGCGATACGGGGAAGTGGAGTGACAGGTGACTGTGACAAGGTACAGAGACGAAGAGACTGTGACAAATGGGACAGAGACGAGGAGCACACCGACAGGGCGACAAGTCACACCTGTCCCCGAACGCCAGCAGATGATAGAGCCGCTATGTGGACAACGCAGGTCATTCCATTCTACCCGTGTCACTTTGGAAGCCACAGGCAGTGCAGTGCTATGTCAGACTTTTCAGGGGATGAAAAGCAAAATAAGTTGTCTGGACCACAAACAAAATGAGAAATGACATGGCACACACACACACAAACGCGCACACACACACAAACGCGCACACACACACACACACACACACGGACACACGGACACACACACAAATGTGACATGATATGGTATCAATAATGGTTATAGTGTGAATTTTCAGAGTTTTAATGTTTAACTCAAAAGGACAGTGATGTCAGTATTTTCCTGTTTTGGTGATCAGTTCATGTGACATGTTTATACCTCTGCCTAAAACTAAAACGATGGAAATGCCTTTTAAACAGTCCAAAAGTCCAAAACTGGTTCATGTACTACACCTTTAACGCCACTAACACACGCGGCCGGTGTGAAAACACACGTCTATGCATACATGCAGCATTACATAACCCCCATATAGAGTTTATATCACTGGAAGTTTACGAGGAAACTTGAGCATTTGCAGCCCGTGAGCCCATACTTGCAGCGGAGCCCAGCCAATGTCTTGGTATTACAGTCTTCACCTGCCAAGTGGGCACCCGCTGCACGTCACCACCGCATAGTGCTACAGTGGCCGTGAAAACCCTGTCCCTATCTGACACCATGCACTCTGGGGAGAGAGCGGAGATGTGTTTGTGTTGTGACCACCGATCCCCCTGCGAAAAACAGCTACTGTTTCATTCACACCGCCATACCTATCAGCACGTGAATATGTGATATAACAGTACCCGATCTTCAACAGATTTGATTCCAAGGGGAGCTTTTTTGATTATTGAATTTAATAGTGTGAAATGTGAATGTTATATACCGTATTTTCCGGAGTATAAGAAACATCTACAGTATAAGTCGCACCGGACTATAAGTCACATTTATTTAGAAATTTATTTCACAAAATCCAAGACTAAGAACAGACAGACTATGTAACTGGATACAGAGGCCAAAAAGATTGAGAATTCTACCGGGAATCTTAATGCAGGCGAAGGAGTGAATGGCGGCAAGTTGAGGCGAACTGGGCGATAAGGAAGGCTGCCAAGGGCCCGACGGTAATTGTAAAGCAATTTACAAAAGATTCACTAAACAAAAATGCTGATGTGGTACATGAAAATTTAGCTAAAAATGTGGAGAATGCAATGGAATCAAGCATTTTGGGCGATGTGGAGGGACAAGATAGTGAGGGAGAAAAAAAGATGCACGTTTAAAATAAAATTGAGTCGGAACACTAAAATGTCCTGGTTTACACCAACTACTATTAAAGTGTGGTATTATTATAGCCCGATCATTAACTAAACTCATGTAGAAAGACTATAGCCTAAAGCGCATTTTCGATAATGTGTGTGTGTGTGCGCGAGTGTCAGTATATGGTAACAGTATGCATAATCTTTGCAGCCAACCTTCACCTTAGAGTGTATCTCTGTAAACATTGTTGCAATGCCTCGTTATATCTGCCTCGTTTTACCGTTAGGACAATGCTGAAGAGAAAGTCATCATTCTCAAAATAACCTATGGCTGAGTTTTGTTTTCAAATATTTTCATGCATGTCTGGGTAATGGTGAGGATGGGTGAGGAATGTTTAGGTCGGGGCCCTTTATTTGGGGCAGGTTTGTATTCGAGGCGTTTTATTGCCTTCTCTTTTATTGTGAGACATGCGTTCCGTTTGGAGCGTCATACCGGTAGGCTAGGCTATCAAAAGGTTCGGTTTGGTTGGGGATTTAATCTACGTTTGGACTGTTTGATTATATTGCTAAAGGTTGGGACTGATGGGCACTGAAATCTGGGGGGATTTGATGGTTCACTATTAAGTTTCATGTAGCCTAGTTGAGAGACAGAGCATCCGCTTTCATTCATTCATTGAACATGCCCTGTGCTGTAGTGGAAACCTTATTGCGTAGGCCTAGTTTTTTTTTTTTTTTAATTATGCAAGATTTACTTTTTTACTAAATTCGTAGACTGGAATGCCTCGCGGCAACAATTGTTTGTGTAAATGTAGGCTAGTACTGCTTCAGCCTCTAGCAAGCTCAGAAGGCGGCAAGCGACTGGTAGCTTAAGAGCGCCGAACCCCCTCTAACTTTTGGGCTTAGGCTTAAGTACGAAAAAATGTCTGACCTGTCGCAAGTTCACCAAGCTCCCGATCTCATTCCACAAGCCTAGAGTGCCCTCTCGCGGCTGTAGACGGTAATGTTTCATGTAGGGTTCATGTCAATTCATACTGACTAACATTTAAAAACATGTTCAATTATAAATATATATTTTGATAAATAAGTTGCACCTGACTATAAGTCACAGGACCAGCCAAACTATGAAAAAAGTACTACTTATAGTCTGGAAAATATGGTACATTTGTATGATTGATAAAGGAGGCAATTACACAAAGTGACCCATAAAAGTTTAACAAAATCTGCACAGCATGAATGATGTGTATGGCATACTGCATCACACATGTAAGATCTCCCTGTCTTGCCCTCTGTGCACTGATAATATTGTATCTGTAAGTGCTGATGGCTCAGAACACTCCGTTCTTTGGCAAGCATGGAGATTGTAGTGAGTAATAGATATGCGCAGGAGGACTATCACTGCAGGAATAGAAACAGCTCGGGGGGAGCTGCTAGAAAGATGAAACACCCAGGATGGACCAAATTCATTTCAAGATGGACACAGGGGGCATATCAAGGTGCACACAAGGGGCATATTTATCACATATGAAGTCCCTTATCAGGTCCAAAAAATAAATTAAATATTAAATCAGTAAAGGATACAGAACAGTATATGATTATGATGGCATATTATGATGGCATCCTTTGGAATGTTTGTAGTATGCAAGCAGACTCCTGGAAGGAACACAGTCAAGCAGGATTCAGACCTACATAGAGTCTTCTTTAGTAATGCCTGACCAGCTTGGAAATTATAATTGCTGTGTTATAAATGGTACAGAAGATGTGAAAATGCTTTGAGGGCATTTGATTATCAGAAGCAGAGATTAGAGAGGTGTAATTTGGCACTCACACCTGGCTCCCATCACTTGTGCCCCCAGCACCACACACACAGGCGTGCACACACACACACAGACACACACACAGGCGTGCACACACACACACACGCACACCAACACACACACAAACACACACACACACACACACATACACACACACACACACACATACACACACACACCACCCCCGTCCTTCAGCCTAAATGGAACACTCTGTCCTCGGGCGGTCTGGGGTAGTGTGCCCCCGCGTTGTGTTCCACCTATTTCCAGTGCCAGTCCGGCTGCCAGCTCATGCCACTCTCCTGAGAACAAAAGAGGGGGCCATGGGGTCCAAGGGCCGGGGGCGCGTGTGCGCCGCAGCCAGGAAACGAGACACTGTTCCTGCATCTGCTCATCTGGCTCCCTCTCTCTTCCACCCGTCAGCAGGGCTGCTGTGGCCTGGCTCCAGGGCCCCAGGCCTGGAAAGCGAACACGCTGCATACGGGATTCAGTGACGCTAACAGTAGGGAAGCTTGTTTACTTGTCTTCCAGAGCCGTGCTTAAGAGCAAAAACTATATTCAGCAGACGACATATCAGCCATGGATATGGAGGAATGACTTTAAGTCATGCTTAGTTTTCAGAGTTTAGCTTGGATATAATTAATAAAATGAATGTACCGGTAATTATTTTATAATTTTTCTTTTGATAAATATGTGCTGACCAATGCCCGCTATCCTACTATTTTTATGCCTTTTGTTCATATTTATTAAATGCTTTTCTACCTAACCTCCAAGAGACTTGATGAGACTGTCTGGCTGTGAGTTCATAGGGGGTGGACATTCAAACTGTTCACATTCACTTGCTGAAAGCAAACAGTAGGTGGCACTGTGGTCCAACCCAAGAGAGGATCGACTTCACAACACAACGGGGTTTTGTTACAGGAGTAACAGGAGTGGAGAGAGTATTTCATGATTTTTTCAAATGGGGTGAATTTCACTTTGTGCTAAAACTAAATGATAATTATGGGCCTGTGTGTACTCTGGACAAAATAATCTCTTCTATAGTATTAAAGGTAACCCAACAATGAATATATGTTGTCACAAATTATTATTGGAACAATGTAAGCATACCATTAATTTACAGCAACTATATTTTATTAGTTAGTTATGACATTTCATAACTGTTATGTATTTAGACATTGATAAATGTGTGGGATCAAGTGGAAGGCCTATAGACTGCAAACATACATCAGGGAACTAGACAAGATGTGTCATGTTCCATAGGGAAAGCTTAGTCACATGTATTAATAGTGTCGGAGTGACAGATGTCATGTGTGGAATGGAAAAAGGAGACAGCGAGAGATCCCCACGCTGTCTGTGAGCCCTACAGGATGACTAATGACACCTCATCAGCACTGCTCTAATAAGGAACTCATACCCGGCTGTACAGTTTTATTTGCTAGATTGTTTTGGTTTACATCTACATCTGGGTTTGATGCAAATGTCAACAAGATGTCTTTCTAAGTCACTGTTGAGAATAACTATTGCATTCCAGTAGTCCTCCAAAATCATACGGCATGTATGATATGACTAATAGAGTCTGCATTATAACATGTTCAAGCTAAATGGGATTCAGTGTGTAGTCCTGCATTAAGATTCACTCACATTCACTGTCTGTCAGCTTCCTTAAAAATAAAAGTAAATGAATAGTTTTCCCTCAAGAGTCTTCCCAGGCTCTGAAGAAATCAGGCGCTTCCTCTAGAGGGCAGCTCAAGACTTTGCCTTGGCTTAGCTGAGGACTGCGCTAGTTTAGATAAGAGGGAAAAGATGGGACATGAACTGAAATGCACTGCTCACACTCATTCCCACAAGGGACACAAAACAGATGGGAGAGTCCGCCAAAGCATCTGCGCTGTCTGGTCTGGGCCCCACCAGGGAAAACAGTGTTCCCTGAGGAAATCCAGCAATTAAAGGAACAAGCCAACTTTTTGGGAAATTAGCTTATTTGACGGTAGCGATACATTACCCTTCTTCTCTGTGCAGGCAATAACCCTATAGCCTGGCTTAGCATAACTCATTGGAAGTGGGTTACACCATGTTAGCCTATAGCTAAGTTGCGAAATATTTAAATGCGTGTGTCATTGTATTGCCTCTCATCATGTCTGGGTGACTTCGGCGGTTATTCATTAAGATACATTCATGGAGGCTGAAGACATAGCAGCCTAGGCCTCGTGACACTACTGATTTTGTGTGATGTCTTCCTGAAAATGAAACCCACAATTCTCTGTTATATTATAACCATCTGTGAAAGTCATGAGCTTGTAACAAAAGTAACAAATGCATGCTAGTTGATCCACCAAATCAAAGCCACAATACAACACAAGAGCATTTGTATCAACAGTCAAGCGTTTCTCACTGAGGGTCTGTGGGTTAAAATATCCAAATCTTCTGATCTTCTAATCAAATCAAAAGAGCCGGCAGAGAGAAGGCCCCTGGATGCCCAATGGTAAGCCCTTCCTCAGTGCCTCTCTCACTGGACAGCATAAATATATCCCCTTCTCGCAACGCCACTTACTGTATGTCCTCGCCAACACGAGTCTTCTACAGCCTGTTTGCAGCGATCCCTGACAATCACGAAGATGCGTGCCAAAAAACGACACATTGTGCAACATGATTGATAGCTCACCAAAGGCATTACACAACCAGTAAATCTCCATGGGCCTCAGTGATTGCCACCCCACAGAGCATGAGAGCAAAGAACTGTGGGTTTATTTATAGGAGAACCCTCAATCACGCTACAGACGTAATAATGTATGCACACAAGAACCCACACAAACTCACAAACCCCACTAAGTCACTTTCTCCTGCCCGGTAACAGGACGGCATTACGCAAGAGCACTGATCCTAAAATGCTTTGGGAAAGCCATGAGAATACCAATAAGCCATGACTGCTGTCTGAGTATTAACTCTCCCAATGCTACTCTGGCAATTCAAGTATCAATCAAAATGTTAACATCAACTCACGGGGGACAATTCATGACAAAGTGTATACCTGTGCCAATGTTCATATATCACAAAATCATATGGTGGGTTCTGATGTAGATGACAGTGCATGCCTTTAGAGAGACACCATTTTGAATGATTTTATTCTCAAGAGGGAGCTCTTCAAATAATTATGAGATTATTTGTGGTGTTGTGTTACTGTATCAACCAGAGGCAGTCTTTGCCGACTTATTCAATTAGGTTTGACATTTGTCATTTATACCAAATGTCCTGATAGATAAGCTGCTGGCTTAGCTCTTGTGAGCTCTCATGATGGGGCATTGGATAAGGCGAAGGGCTCCTAGTGAATAGGGAAATGTAAATGACCTTTCAAGAACAAATGTCCGCCGTCCAGCAGAGACAGGGAATGGTACAGAAACAGGGTGTCCAAAGGAAACACACACACACACACACACACACACACACACACACTCCATACATAACTGATTTAGGAAGGTGGATGTGTGGAAAGGCTAACAAACAAGTGACACTGATGGCCACTGAAAGACAATTGAAAATGTAAACTGCAGACAGATAAAACAGCACTTGCCTGGATGGATTTCCTATGGCAGTAAAAAAGGTGATAACAGGAGTCTACAATTCTACCCAGGTGGTAGAATTGGGAGAGGGAGACCATAGGATATAAATGAAGGCCTGCCAAGTCTTGCACTATTGTGCTCTTAAAGTGTCAAGATACCTGCTGTCTGATACCTGATAATACCTAAAGAGCATCAGATCCTGTCTCTCAGCAGAGCTTGATCTTTACAGGAGGATTGGCTGATCTGATACAACCAGAGCATTTACATTGTTATAACCTATGCATTAATACACAATAGTGAATACAACAAGGAGATATAGTTTGTCAATGTGCCCCACAGCTATTTGTGCCAATTATGCAATTCTCTTACAGAGTTAAGGTTTGTTTATCATTTTTGTTCATATGGAAAGTGTTGATATTTGATATTGTTATTATGATTGATGTTGTTGTTAATATTACTAATTATTATTATGCCTAATTTATACTTTTTTAACTAATGTAAGTTGCTTTGGACAATAACGTCTGTCAAATACCATAGACAAAAACACAAGTCGCAGACATGAATATTCACACACAATTAATGTAACCAATATGGACCTAGCAGAAATGATAGAATCAGATGCTCTCTTCTGCTTCACTGTGTTGTGGCAACCACTCACATGTGCCATGCACAACTCAAACACGCTCAGTTTGACCTTCCCAACATGCTCAGTTTGACCTCCCCAACATATGCTATTGTGACAATGAGGAGAGCATGAAAAGAGATACGTGGTCTTCCACAAGTGTCTTAGTCAAGACTAAACATAGAGCCATCATAACAAGACTGCCTCTTCAAAAACAAACCATGAAACATAGGCAGAGAAAGGTTTTACACAATTGCAAGGTGCATTTAAGCTCTTCATAAAAAAAACACTTGTGGTATGAATGAGGGATAGAGGTTTGCTAGGCCATTTTGATAAGTTCAATAAATAGGCTATGTGGCTATCAGCATAACCCTTGTCAGTGTGTTGTAAAAGTGAAAAGTCGTGTGATATGGCATGTGAGGTGCAGACAGCTGCTCGTCTACCTGACTGACATTAACTGCCCACTAGCAGTGTGTGCTGAGGTGAGAATGAGGTGGCAGAAAGGGCTCCATTTCAGAAGCCTGAAGTCTCTCCATTTCAAGTTGTGGAATTTTGGTAATTCATGAAAAAAGTGATCAATAGCACATTGTGATGTGGACAGATGTTCCCAAAGGTTTCTGACTGGGAGGCAGGCTTATTGTGCAGCCTGAGCACAGCATTATAAATGTATGTTGTTTTGCAGTGACCCTCAGCTTTTTGTGATCAATCACAAAGCCATTGATTTGGCCCTCAGGTTGTTATTTGCCAGTCAGACATGAGAACACAGGAGAGGGAAGGGGTTTGTTTTTCATGGCAAAGACTAGTCAGTTGGGCAGGGTGAGCATACTGTAGAGTTAAATTACTAATCCTTTAATTGAGATTATTAATGAATTACATCAGTATTCGTTGGCCAGTGTGACTAGGCTGAATATAGCTTGATTGTAGTTGCATGGATTTTTGTCAAATTCATCTTAACTGTCTTTGTGTCACCCCTGTTCCTCATTCTCTCAACCACAGTGTGCACTCAAACAAGACTAATGTGAAAACTAAAGTGGCTTGGGCATACACTATCAATAATAAGGGTCTTGCCTCTGGAGCACTGAAGGAAGTGGGGTCATTGCTTGGCTGAGTTCAAATGATGAAGAATATTTTGCCAAAAGCAAACACTATACATCACTGAGATAAATAATAGAGTATCTCAGCATGATACACTATCGTAAATATACTCTAGTAGAAATGTACTGTACCATGTTCTGCAGCGTGTACATGACATGATCAAAGAGGAAACTCTCAAACCATCCTGACACTCCATAAAATACAGAGTGTCATCTGACTGTCCCAAAGGAGACGTCCCATTCAAAACACCTCTGCCATGCAATCTGCCTCTCCCGCTGGGGATTACATCAGAGGGGGGTACACTCCAACAATCCACACACTGCTCACATTATTTCCACTATCCCTGACGAAGTCTGGCACAAACTATGCACATGATGTACATTGCTGTCTTCACCAAGAGGTCACTACAATGGTCTTCCACCTCCCGTAACACTGCTAAAACAAGGGACAGAGATGGAGAGCCAGGGGTGTGCTGTTTGTGAGTTTGTAAAATATGGCTGCTGAAACATCTCACAGTCAGATTTAGCTTTGGCCTACAGGGTCCCGTTTCTTGCACCTCTGACATCCCCTCAGGCTCCGGGGGGTGTTGACAGCGTTTGCTTGCCTCATTCAGTGGACCATGGAGCTCATGGCCTCTTGCATCTCTGCAAAGACCTTAGAGGATTTTAAATCTTTTCTCACACGCACCTTATTCATACCAA
This sequence comes from Alosa sapidissima, assembly GCF_018492685.1. Classification (NCBI taxonomy): domain Eukaryota; kingdom Metazoa; phylum Chordata; class Actinopteri; order Clupeiformes; family Clupeidae; genus Alosa; species Alosa sapidissima. The sequence goes on along the minus strand of NC_055957.1, from coordinate 48,275,100 downwards.
CGATTTTAGGGTACTCTTTAACCATGAACAAGTACAGTTTCATTTTAAGGTATAACGGATTCTATTTCAAATTAATTTTGTCACCCTAAAATATTTACCGTTTGCAGAGGTTTATTGAAAAGCACATCTTATACATTGTCCAACTCTTGGTTCAATAGGGTTAAGTCACTTGAGGCATATCTGTCCATGATATTGTCTTTGTGTAGTGCCACCACAAATAAATCAATTATTGTACACTGATGTCTATCTTTTGTGTTCAACACATACAAATATGTACTTGTGATCAGTAATGTATTTCAAATGATTTGGTTACTTTAATTGTGTTGCATTTGAAACAGTTGCCAGTAACTGTGACTTCCTTTTCATCCCTATGCCAACACCTGTGAGACTGCCTACCTTTGCATCAGCGGACGAGGAGCCTCTCCCTTTCCTTCGATACGAGAGTAAATCCCAGAGCCGACTCCAGAGGAAGGAGGCCACTAGACACACACTGCTAACTATCCAAATGTCCCTGCCCTTGAAGAAGCTCTCCATGACGGTGGGTTTCCCTGGTCCTCCTCTAACTCTCAGAGTTTGGTCTCGGGAGCAGCCCCTGGAGAGTCTAGTCTCCGAGAGGCTGAACAGAGGGCTAGCTGGTATCAGCATAGGTCAAGTGAAAGAGAGCGAGCACGGGTGTGTTATGGTGGGTGGGTGTATATGTGTGTGTGTGTGAGTGTGTGTGTGTGCGCGCGCGTGTGTGTGTTTGAGCGCGTGCTGGCCAAAAACGCACACCCTTGCCGACATCTACCCCCCCCCCCCACACACACACACACACACACACACACACACACACACACACACACCCAAGTGCCATTAGAGCTAAGGGCCAGAAGGACAGGGGCACTTGTCCTCGTGACAGGAGTGACAGGTGCTACAGGAGGGGTGACTAAAAAACACCAGAGCCCTATCACTCGATCACTCGCCTGCTCCAGCAGCCTACCCCTGCCCAGTCCAGTCCAGTCAGTCCTGCAGTGGATGCTGGGTGGAGAGAAGCTATCCTCAGAATCATGAAGACTTCTCGCCTATTTGGCACCTGTGATAAATATAAATGTGGCTCTTGGGGTAATACAGTGTCACTCAATGAGCAATGGCAGGTGACACTGACATAGGCTACTGTCTGCTGACTGTATGAATGTAAAAAAAATGGCTATGAAAAAAAGAAAGAGATTTTCACCTGACTACACTTGAGGGGATTTGTGGGTACTATTTTTACTAAGTTCTAATGTTGAGGGATCTCAAGAGCCAAATGATCACTTAGCACCTCAAGTGTCCCTGTCAGCAGGAAGGGACATTTTACTAATGTACTATGAGATCTTGAATTACAATTTTGCATCACACAGAAGGTTTCCTGACCTGTACAACTAACTCTTTTCACAGGAAATAACCTTTCCATGTGAGTCAAAAAGAGGTAGCATGGCAAACACTATTCCAGTATTTTATATGCACTTTCCCACTTCCATTATGCCACTATCAAAATAAATGAACATGGAGAAAGCAAAATGAATTGGCTGACACAGAGCTAATTTTAGCTCATCTCCATATCTCTTGCTACACTGAGTGGTTCTGAGGGTACTATACTGCCAAATGCAAACATTTATTGTGAACTATATATTTAAAGGGAAGGAAATCAATTCATCAGCCAGTGAAACTAGACAGTGGTGCTGCATGCATTGTATGCTATGCGATGGTGGTAAAAACAACTGTGGCAGTGCCAAGTTACCATAGGGATAATAATCAGTGCACTCTGAACACCAGTCAGAGGCTTATATCTGGTCTCGGCATAGCTTAACTGCCAAATAATTGCTCTTATACAGATTAGAACCAAACAGAAATGACAAAAAAGTGACAAAAAAGTTTGACTAAATTATCTGCTAAACTGCCTAGCTGTCAATAAGACTGCCTCTAAATACATGTGACTTATAAATGTTTATAAATATATTATGTTTAGTTTATCAATTATGTCGATGTAGCCTAAAAAAGTGTGTATAAAGCTGAGGAACAGAGATCATTTCAATCAATCCTTTTAGGTAGAGTCAATGGAATCAATGGTCTTTGCAGCAACAGTTAATTTAGCTCTGGTCACAATTATTTGTTTTCTGTTGCATATTACACGTATGGCTGCCGACACTGCATGGTGGGCACCCGCGTGTGGATCATTCTGTAACATATTTTCCCCCCACAAGAGGGCATACGACTACAATTTTTCATAAGGAGTTGTTTGGTGGTGAAGAGGAAGATGTTCTAGAACTGGTGAGTGAGACGCATGAAGAAAGATCGAGACACCCTAAACAATGTGAAGTGAGGCACATTGGGGAAACCTATAACATAGTAGTTGTAGTAATTGCCTCATCTTACCTCTTCAAAGCCTCCCAATCCCTCGAGCTCGATATGTTTTAGCTCCCAGAAGTAGCGCATGGTGCCCACCCTCTCCAGGTAGTGGAAGAAAGTCAGTTTGCCGTCAGACCTCATTCGGGCCACCTTTTTGGGGGGTGACATGTCACCTGGACTCCTGCACTTTCTCGGCGGGGTAACCATTTGTTGCTCACGAAGAGGCTGCTTCTCTGACCTGAGAGAAGATAGGACAGGTGTTAGGATCACGTGAGATTAGTCAAGACCATACAGTAGGCTAGTCTAGCCTAGTAGGCAATAAACTGGTCGAGTTCGAGTTCTGTAAATGAATTAGGCCTAAAGGCCTCCATTTACTAGGTCAGCGGTAGGCCTACCACAGTTTGGGAATCCCTAAAGGCAGCATTATACAATCGTTAGTTAGTTTCATGCTGATCATAGCACACAGCAGGTCTTAATAGAAATATATCGTAATTACTTGTGGTGGTAATTTATGACAGGAAGACATTTAAGGAACTCCAGCATCTCCAGATTTTTTTTTTAAATGCAGCCCTGGAACATGACGTGAGACTACAAACCCAGAATGCCCGAAACTGGAACCCTTTGACCTCAAATCTTGTTTGACTATATTCAAAAACAAAATGCGATCGCCTATATACCATAACTTATACCTTTCCTTCAAGAATCTAACAACATAAAGCAAAACTGCCAAATCCCCTGCAAATAAATTCCTGCCGGGTCACAGGTTACTGGCGCGAAATAAATATATCATGGCGGACTCAATACTGCCGGACGGTACAGTTCAGTGTCCCGTGTGTGCGGGCGAGTTTCAGCCTGCTACTATCAACGCGCACTTGGACAACTGTCTGACTGGAAATGACAATCCGATTTTATCTAGTACCAACAAGGAACCACCTTCCAAAAAGTCTCGCATTTCAGAGTTTTCTCTGTCAGGCTCAGGAGACACATCTGAGGGATCTGGAACGAAGTCGAATCGAACTGCACCGATGTTCACAGTTTTTCAGCATAAACAGAGATCGTCTGTTTTGACCAGCAAACAGAGTACAGACTCTAACGTTACCAGTAAAACCACAAAACGTAATGCGACTGACGTGGACCGGAATGAAGAGCCTACGAAGGGATGTGATGAAAATCGTTCGAACACACAGATTAGTGGTGCCTTAACTTCAACAGCCAAAAAAACGGACATATCTATGAGTGCATTAACGTTGCTTAATAGTGGCAAACCATTGGCAGAGAAACTTCGACCCAATACTCTTGAGGAGTATTTCGGCCAAAACAAAGTTTTAGGACAGCATACATTGCTTCGGTCACTCCTTGATTCTCAAGAGATTCCATCACTCATACTTTGGGGACCACCTGGGTGTGGAAAGGTAACACGCAAAAAAGAGAAAAGAATCACTAGCAGTGTGACCCTAAGCAAACGTTCTCCTGTCGCCGAGTGTTTTGACTAGTGTTTAGTAAGGTGTGGGTGTCAGAAAAAAGGTTTTTACATTTTTTGCAGCATATTGTATATCTATTTTTGGATAACGTTAGCCAATGATTTAATGAGTTTGAAATGTCTTTGCTGACTGACCTTACATTAAGCCAAACTGACCCACCTACCTATCTATCATTCAACTGAAAAGGAAGTCGAGGCCTTTTTTTTTTTTTTGTTCTACAACATAAGAACATCTGGTGTAGTGTGCGGCATTGGTGCATGCTATTTGATTACAGAAACTCAGCTAAACATGTGTCTTTCTCATGTAACCTTGTTTACATTGAACCCCAGCCTCACTGCACTCATGTGAATCCACGTTTGAGATTTGGAAAGCCCTTGGCATGCCATAGACTTCTAAGCATGCTTTCTGAAACGCTAGCAGTGGGTGTTGACAGTTTGTAGGCATGATCTTAAAGGCAAGATTTTGCTGCCTGCCCTGGAATGTGTAACTCACCCATACAACAAATTGGCATCACAAAGCAAGAGACTTTCCATGCCACTTGAGCTTGGATGCCACTTGTGCATGGTTTTGAAGGACAACACTTTGACACTGTCCCTGGTTGTCCTATATTTGTACCCTGTCATTACACCCACCCTCCACCTGTACACGCACATAAAATCAGAAATTCTAGTAATTTACACTATGTGTAGAGTGTGTATATGGGCAACGCACACATGATCCAATCCATATCTTTATAGTTTGCTGTTTGGCAATGTGCATTGTATTTCCCATTAATGAATTACACCTTGATTTTGCTTACTGATTTGCTTCTTTTTCAAACTGTCTCCTCACAGACCACTTTAGCTCATATTATCGCCAGCTCCAGTAAAAAGAATGGCACCGTGCGATTTGTGACACTGTCTGCCACCAGTACGTCCACCAATGAGGTGCGAGAGGTCATCAAGCAGGCCCAGAATGAGCTCCGGCTCTTCAAGAGGAAGACTGTCCTCTTCATCGACGAGATTCATCGCTTCAATAAGTCCCAGCAGGTATGGAATAGTACAACTTCTGGCAAAAATAATGGATCACCAGGCTAGGAATCACCACTCCTGGAGGATGTTCATTCAGCTTTTTTTTTTTTTTTTTTTTTTTTTAGAAAAAAGGCAAAGCGGATATGACTCAACTATATTTGCAACATAAGTTGCGTTTAAAATTTTTGGTACTTTGAGCTATGTTTCACAAAGCCAGAATGTTCCGTCTGTTACATAAAAATAGTTTTGAGGCATATATATGATTTGTATTTTGTAAAAAATAAAACGGCAATGACTATCCTCCAAGAGTGGTGATTCCATAATTGTTTTGCCAGGGGTTGTAATTCAACTCAAGGAAGCCATTTGAACTGCATAGCAAAGCCAGTCATTTTGGAGTTCAGTATTCAAGTGATGCCATTCTGCAAAAACAACTTCAGCATCCAAGTATTTGATGTGCTGTGTTCAGGGCAGTTTCAGACATTTATTGATGACAATTGTATCATCATTTTTATTTTATATTTTTCAATTCAACTACTACTAGTGAACTACCACCAAGTTTAAGTGGGTGTATTTCTCCACATCAATATATTTTAATCAGATTATTTCCTAACAAATGGACTCCTTGGTCACCTTGATGGCAAGTAATCGAAAGGGGGGAAAAAAACAACAAATGACTCAACTATAAAACATTATTTATTCCCTATCTAAAGATTTCCATTCAGATTGTATGGATTGTGTCAAAGGTACACTCAGTAGTCCTTTACATCAGCGTTTCTCAAACTTTTTCAGACGAAGGACCACTTAACCAATAAAAAAAAAGCATGGACCACCTAGCTAAAAAAAAAAAAAAGATAAGACCTACTTCAACAGTATGTTAGACTACACAATAGGCCTACTCACTGAACCACCTTGCTTATTGTCTTTGCACTTTGCTTATTGTGTCAGAGGATTCATATTATCTAAACTGGCATATCTTACATAGACGGTGTTGCAGAACTGTACATACAAGTTGGTTCAATATTGCAAACAACTGCATGACACCTAGGCTACACTCTCACTCTCTGATTCAGTCCAGTTGCTGCTGTGAACTATCAATAGATTACAGAACATTTTTGTTTAGACATTATCATAGACAAAGCATCATGTGTAGATGTCTGCATTTACATTCATGAAAATGGATTAATTGCCCACATGCAAGCAAAAAGTGTCTTATGTGTAATGAAAGAGAATGTACATTCAAAGTCAGAGTAGAAATCTGATCTAAATGTTACAGCCTTTTTTTAAGGATGCAACTCTATAATCCAGGACGGGGCTTTATTTAGTCCTTGTCAGTGTAGATGGATGGACTCCCCAGGGATACCCTAATGGACATGCAAGGCACTCTGGACAGTCTGTCTGCCAGGTCAAAGCCATTGTTAAAATGTTGTTTAAAAATACACATAGACAATGCCTGAAATGTTACACAAGCTGTAGCTCCCTTTTGTGTGTGTGTATCTTGTGCCCATTTTAGTTTGTTCTTGGAATCCGAATCTGAATGATGGACAGAATGGTTTAAAAGCAGATTTGTTCTTTTGTCATAACGGTACATTTCGGCATGGTCAGAAAATACCTGCACTAATTCAGGCTGTGGTCAAAATGGACCTGATTGGGGTGAGGGTCCTATAAATTAATAGAAGTACAGTACAGTGGATGTATATAAATGTGGACCTACTGTAAACTTGAGCTATAGAAAAAAGAATAGATATATTTAGCAAAAATAACAAATAACAAGAGATGGTTTAGATCTGTAGGCTTGTGTAAAAGAGTCTCCTCTATACCTCAACCTGTAGAATATTTGCTGTAGAAATCCAAATATAAATGTGTAAAGAATTTTACGTGTAAATTTGTTAAGTGCCCTATTATAGTCCATCATGATGGTATGAGTAAGGGATAATGTATTGTCCGCCGATTAATATCAGAAATTATTACATGGCTCTTCACAATGCACGTAGAATGGGATTTGACTTGAATGGGATTTCCCAAAGTCCCAGCGGCCATTATTTTCGACTAGAGGACCTCTAAAAAAAATAATGACCGCTGTCAATGGCAGCGGAGTTTGTGCTTCTAATTCAGGTCTTTCATATCACTCCGCAACTACTGGAACTTCAGTCAAAAGTGAAAAGCAGGCATGTATTCTAAAGAATGATTGATTCAAGTTCAGCGTGTGTTGTTGCAAACTATTTGTTTCTCAGCAAAAGCCACAATTAACGGTAACAAATAGGCTATAGCCTAGGCTATGTAGGCTAAATTGTCATATCGTGGGGAGTTTATTGTTTCGTTTTGGCAAGTAGCCACATAATAAGCGGGATAATGTATAGAACGCCGGGCATTATTGGGAAAATAAGGACCCCCTCCGCTGCGCGTCGGGGTCCTGTTCGCCCTGTCAGGACTTATTTTCCCAATAATGACCGGCGTTCTATACATTATCCCTTACATAAGTTTTGACAGGGTGAACATGACCCCAACCCCAAATAGAGTTTAACATTGAATCCTGACATTTGCCCTTTGTGCACCTGCACCTCAGCATCAGAACAGTTATCATTCACAGCAGCAGTGCCACATTTGAAGTGTGTAGAAACTCATTTATTTATACATTTAATTGAGATGAACTGACTATCAAATATAAATAGGAGGAAAATGTACAATATGCTATGTGTTCGTCATAATTCAGTACTACTGTTTACTTTTTTGTTTGTTTGTTTTTAAAACTGTATAATTTAAGTTTAAGGAATAATCTGTCTTCATATGATTTCAGTCTTGCATTGTCATATAGGCCTCCTGTGATCTTCACAATTGAGTTTGTCCTGTGGCAATGGTACACTCACCCCTGATATTTTGCTACTTTGGGCATGCTCAACATCTTCTTCTCTTTTCCTCCCATCGTTGACCTCTTGTTTCTTCTCCTCCTATTCTCTCTCTTCTCTCTCCTCGTGTCTCTTATGGCTACTCCTCCTCCTCTCTGCTCAGGACACTTTCCTCCCTCACGTGGAGTGTGGGACGGTCACACTGATCGGGGCGACCACCGAGAACCCCTCCTTTCAGGTCAACAGCGCCCTGCTTAGCCGCTGCCGCGTGATCGTGCTGGAGCGTTTGTCCGTGGAAGCGATGGGCTCGATCCTGAACCGAGCCGTGGATGCTCTGGGAATACGAGTTGTTCCAGTTGTCAATGGGGAGGATGACCGTTTGGCCTCTGCAGCACACCAGTCGGAGTAAGTGTGTGTACATGCCCCCTTCCACCCGGGAATGCGCTCTTATTATTTTGGTGCGTGTGGAATTCTAGTAAGGCCGCATGGCATGTTGATGCTCATTCTGAGCTCCGATTGGTCAAGGGGATTTCCTGTGTCTCCCATGAGGCCCCCCCCCACACAATATATTTTGGTAATTTATTAGTCAGCTGGAAGTATGATTGGTTGTGTCAGCTGACAGTTGTCCTGGCCCCTGTTCCTAACTGTCCATAAGTAGGCCATCCCTGGGGAGGCGGGAGAAGAGGGTAACTGAGAAAGCTGTTAAGTGTTGGCAGGAGATGAATCTGGGCCTTGAGATTCATGGCAGCCTCTTCTGGTAAACAGAGGTCATCAGAGCTGGCCTGGGGTTTCAAATGATAGGGGACTGTCTGATTGTTTCACAGTATTTTGTATTTTGAAATGGGATGTCCAAAACTATAAATGGTTTAACTCTAAAATCAAAACTGTACAACGTTTTTCCTACACATTTCCTTTCAATTAGTGCGGTCCAGATTCTTTAGTTTATGTATTTTATGTCCACATACAACTCTTTTAGTTGGTTTTGGTTAGCTTTTAAATGGGTCTGCTCTCCTAACACAAAAGGGTTTTTTTTTCCCCTTGTGTTGACTCGTAATTGAAATTAAAAGCACAGACATTGTGCCTCTATGAGCATGAGTGGTTTGGTCACTCCATCTCACTGGACTGACAAGTTAAAGCCGTGTTGAAACAACGGTCACCATGACCTTTTCTCCTTTTCTTACCGCTAGCTGTCAGCTCGCAGCTGGCTGTTAGCAGGTGATGCTGTGTTTCCATCATCATTTTACAATGGCAAAGTATCAAAGTATCAGGGTCCACAGGTTATACCGGTAAGCTCAAAACTGTTGCCATTGTAGATCATGTCTCAGGCGATTAAGCTCTTTACAGCAGGGTATTTGGTTTTGTGGTTTTTGTAATGCTGTTCATCACTCATCAGTAAGATGTTCCCTTGGACAAGAGGTGTCCAGATTTCAGATATTATTTGTGCGTTAGGGCAGGGTGATATTATTGAAATTTTATATAAAAATAATTTACCTAGTAACAATCATTTCTCCTGTGCTGGCAAGTTTGAAAATAACATATCTATTTCAACTAGATGAGCAGAAGTCTGCCATGTTAAGGAAAGTGAGAAAAATGTTGTTATTTCTGTAATTTTAAAGAAAGTGGGGTAAAATGCCTGGACTTCATCCAGATCCACTCCAAAATCCAGTGGATCCCTGCTTGGCCCATGCTCCACCTCTTAACCAACTTTCATGAAAATCAGCCTGTTTGTCTTTGCATAATCCGTCAGACGGGTTCCAACAGGTAAATATGGAAACCAACAATGTGCGAGAAACAACGAGAAACTGATCTGCTTGGTGGTGGTAATGAAGGTTTAGACTCTAGAGTGTTTGAACATTGCACTTACTGTTTGTGTTTCTAATGAACCACTCATGTATTTCTAACCCTAACTCATTTCCTTAGCATTTCTATCCAAAGAAACGTACAACTCAAGTAAGGTTTAGATCTATCTATTAGATTTTTAGATCTATTCTCTGAGATTGAATGTATGAACTTGATATTTAAAAGGTTATGCTGTGCCAGCTGTGGTAGAGGAACTTACCATCGGTCATACATAGCTGAACACTTAAACAAACTTTTGTTGCATAGACGAACATGCTCACATGCCCCACAAAACAACTCTAGCAGATGTGGAACACAAGATTAGGATTTATAGAACCAAACAAAACACGCACAGGGGCTATCGGATATTTTCCAGTGGACATCAGCAAAAAATGGCGGCTTTTGGCAGCACTTCAGCTTCCCTATCAGATTTTACAGTCCTATCAACTGTCATGGGAGCTAGATGGATGGTGTCTAAAAAGGCGCCAGGCATTTTGGCTCATGCGGGGTCAGCCCAGAGCCCAGCTGAGACCGTGAGATTTATTTCCTCTGTGCACGCGTCCCCAAAAAAAGGCCTCTACGCTGGCACTATTGACGACCAGTCTGAGGTTGTGTCTGTGATGGGGATGCTTGAATTTAATGAGGTGTGTTTGCAGACCAGTTGAAGGTATTAAGTTCAGAGGCCACTTAGCACATTCAACGTAAACAGCTTGTTCTTCAGTTTACCCATGTGCTCTTTGTGTCTATGCATTATGCAGTCGTTGCATAAGGCATGATACGATATTGATTTATTTCAGATGGTGTTGTCTAGACATTTTCTTTTTTTGTGATGGGTTTTATGCTTTTGTTGACTTCTGAAGAAGCACTGAAATGTAACGAAAGTACAGGGGGGGGGACACAAACATATCGTAGTCCATGATTTTTTTAAGTGTATATTTCACAACAAAAAAATATGCAGTAGTTGCAATACTTTTAAAGAATTTCCAGTCAAGATATTGTTGCTCGGAATAAAACGTACTTCATGTAAACAGATGACACAGTTTAATTTTTTATTTCATTTGGAATAGTTTAATCATTATGACAAAAAAACCTAGTGTCCACCTAAAATCCACCTAGTGTTGCTGTCTGGATGGCAAGGCCAGCCTTTTTTTTTTTTCAAACTTTGCTGATTTGAAGATCATTCATAGTCTTGTGGGAGGTTATTAATGGGATGACAACTAAACACCCACCAATAGTGAAAGTATGCCGTTTTGGATATGTATACATAGGCATTGCATTCTCCACTTAGCTGTGGTGAGATGTTAATTATGGTCTGTAAACAGTATGTTAGTCTCTGATTTCAGGTATTCAGACTTTGGGTGACACTAGCACTGAGAATGTGACTGGGAAATTTGACAGTTGTGTTTATCTAAACTGTAAATGTGCAAGTCTTTCAATTAGTCCTGAAGAATGAGAACCAGAGGAGGAGAGTTGAGAACGTGTAGTAAGACTGTGACCCACATTGCTCCTCAAGAGTAGAGTTCCAGATCGCCTGCCATTCTGACTTTGTCACAGCACCATGGGGTCATTCACTCAGTGGGACATCCTGTTCCCCTCACACCACTCGGCCTTTACCCTCACATGCTGCTCTCCTGGCAGCACCTACTCGAGCCCAGCTCCATGTCAGGGAAAATCCGCTGAGCCAAACAAGTTGTTTTTGGTGGCTGATAGACTTTAGAATCATCTGCTACTAATCACAGCTCAACGGTACTGGATACTGAATGACTTCACACAACTTTTTATATGTAACCTACTGCCCTAGATGTGGCAAACACATTAATTGTATAATTTGTATGAAATTAACTTTCTGACTCCTCATCAAGACATTTAATTGTGCACATGTGCTTACTGGTACATGTTTAGGTAAAACTTATGCTTTTTGAAGTAGGCCTTTGTCCTTGCTTATGTGTAAATATTTTAGTAACTACTAGGCTTGGGCAACATAGACAAGGGATATATATCAATGTTTCACTGTATTTTTACATTAACAATATAAATTACTGCACTAAAGTGTTAACATTTGACAATGCATTTTTGGCCACAAATCATGCAAGCATCATATTGTAGTTGAGAGTCATGCAAAATGCAAACAGGATACCAAATAGGTAAAACTTAAACCTATCAATCACTAACCTAAACACAGAATGAAAATGTCAGGGAAAATGCACCACAAAAACACCACTACTGTAAAGTAGACCAACAAATGAAAATGTAAACAGTTCTAAGAAAAATCCAAAGACCAGGATACATTGTCCAAATAAGTCTTAACCAATGGTTAAAACCTCAAATCCATTCAAAACTCTATAATTATCAAAACTCAAAATCATTAGAATCAAGTATTGGCTCAGAATTTAAACACTGATTCTTATTTCATTTTATTCGCTTATGGAGAACGTGAATTTAAAAGGGAAAACGGATAAATAAATTGTACCCCTTCCAACAGATAAGCTCCACATTCTGTTTGTTCTGTTTTTAGGTACATGTGCGATGCCCACAATGATGTTGTCAATATCATAATATGAAAAATTCTCATCATGAGGCGTAATAATCATGTTATAACATGAACAATACGATACAGCACAATGGGTGTGTGAACACCTAAAATCTCACAGATCATCAGCAGCATCATTTGCTAATCAGGTAATCTCCCAGAATTGTATTGCAGCAGGTGATGGCAATATATCACCTCAAGGAGGTGAGGGCCACCATATTCATTATTTGTCCATACTCCGGTTGCAATAGGAAAGTTTGCATAGTTTGAGTATAGCTCTGTAACAGCCCCTTTGTTTTTGTTTTTTTGCAGAGCCTTAAAGTTTGCATAGCTCTTTGAACTGTGGCATTGATGGTAGTTAAATGGGTTTAGGGGGCAACAAATCCATCATGACGCAAATAGCACATGCTCATCCGTCCATTTATATTTCATCAGCTTTGTCACATCGAAAGTTGAAACTCGCACAAACCATTTGTACATAACATAGGTTACACAAACATAAACATAAGTTAGGCTTTCAATGTTTGATCCAACCAGCATTTCAGTGATGTTTTTGTCTAGGACAGCAATTTAACCCACACAAAGATCCCATTTCTCTCCATGTGCAAGAGTTTGTGAGGAGGCAAAAGAGAGAGAGGTATCGAGTCACTGGTCTCTGCCAACACAGGGTGTGGACATAGTTAGAATTATCTATGCTTAACCAGCGAAATTGAAGAGGTCTCACACAGCCCACGCCAAGGCAATCAAACACAAGTAGAGGAGGGCAATAGAAGTCTAAATAGGGCTTGTTCATAAGGTTGTTTTTATTAGGTATGTCTGATTATTTATATTTTTTGGAAGGGGATTGCTAAATGGGTTAGAAGATGTGACCCACATTTTCTCTTGTGATGTATGCCACACGCTGATCTCTCTCCAGGATGTTAAATGTTAAGGTGATCTGGAATTAATTAGCCTTATAGATATAGCTCGCAAGGGCTGCTCTCAAAACACTGTCTTACTGTCTGAGGGTCATGCTGCTAACACCGAAATTACCTGCCAGATGACCCACATCATACTTTATGGATAGAGTAGGCTTGTTAACCACAAACACTTTCAGAGGAAAGCATTTCTTCTGTTGTTAAGAGAAAATGGTCTGGTAACACTCACCATTGAGTTTTTCAAACATCACATTACAGTAAGAGCTTTCAAAGGCGAATGTTTCATCTGCACTTTCATATCTATGTGTAACCTGTTCTTTGTGGGAAGTACATGGATAGTGATTTTTCTAACCATGTAATTGTCTGATGAAACAGTGTTGTTTCGATCTGCAGGCCTCAGGTGTACATTGAGCAGAAAGCCCTGGATACCATCGCCCACCTGTGTGATGGGGATGCCCGTGCTGGACTCAATGGACTCCAGCTGGCCGTGCAGGCCAGAGTGGCTGCCCACAGGGCGGGCATGCCGGACCCCAGCAGAGACGCCCCACATATCCTCATTCAAGAGGACCATGTCAAAGAGGGCCTCCAGAGATCCCACATCCTTTATGACAAAGCTGGTGAGCTTCTTATCTCTTCTCTTCGTTTACATGTTGTTTTATTCCTGGTTTGTTATTGTTCATTCATGTTTTTTTAGCATATTGTGTTATGTTGTGTTTAACTTGTTTTTGTTGTTGTTGTTGACTTGTCTATACATCACATCAGAGGGGTATTCCAGAAAGGAGGTTTAACAAACACTGAGATAAAACTTAACCTCTGGGTTGTCTGAACCTGTGGCGACTAAACCCGAGCTGTCGGTTCCAAAACACCGGTTACCAGTTAGTTCAATCAACCCTGTGTTAGATAACCTAGAGTTGTGCGCGTTCACGGCGAACAAGGCATCATCTATTGAGAGTCGAAACCATGAGTGAAACCGGCGAAACGAAGAGCACCGTATTTTTCAGAGGCGGAGTAGTCGAGGCTTACGAGGAGGAGAGAACTGTAATAACAAAGAGAGCAATACTTAAGCGCCTGTGTCCGAGAATAGCCTAACTGACGGTGTAAAGCACAATTAAATAATTCACTGGACATCACGTATTGTATTGACTGCTTTGAATGATGCTTTCTTAAACTAGCCTACCTTGTCACAGATTGAGTGGGCCATAGAATTCTTTGAGAATCCCAAATGTAATTTTCTATTTTAACGCGGGTTCTGCAGCTGTGGGCCAAGCCTATTGGACACATTTCGGTGCATATTTGGAAAATTTAATAAGTGATGCTGACCTGCCAGTTGGTGAAACTACACATTAATGATCCTCGTGGGTTTGTGTCCAGGAAAACGAATGAAGTTGCGCAGGAACTGCTTTAGCGCAAGGCAAACTTTACGCACCGACCGACAGCTTGCCGATATGCTCTGCGTCTCCAGTCGGAGAGCGTGTGTAGCCTATTAAAAAAATATTTTATGCCAAATGCCATCAGCATTTTTAACCAAACTTAGTGACAACATGCATACCCGGCTGAGCTGTACAGCTATATTTAAACTTATTTATTAATTTTCTATAGGCTATGTTTCCCCTTTTTTGTACTGTACTTGTTTTAATTATATCTTGTGTCTGAGATGTTGTTTGTCCATCTGTCTGGTGAGCCAAACACAAATGTCCACTATGGTGTAGGCTAGCTAGCCTACATTAAAGATTTATTTTATTCTATTCTAATCCACCATGCGTAATGTAGGGATGGAGAATGCTTTTCAAGTAGCCTATATTCAGGATTCAGCTGAAAAACTCTAGCGTTCTTGAAAAACTCGTTTGGAAAATATTGGATAGGCTATCATGTGATGTCGTGGTCTTATCGCCCTCTCACGGTGAATTGCACGGATGAATATTACATGATTTTGTGCTTCTTTGTCAATCGGACCTTCGTCAAAATGAAACGCCATTGTGTGACAAGTGTAAAAATAGCGGCCTGATTGAACATGCACTGAAATAACCGAACATAATTGAACATAACCTGAACAAAACCTACCCCCTATCAGGTTAAGTTCAGAGCCTATGTTACCATAGTTACTTACATAGCCTGATCATTTTTGAGCTTTCTGGAACTGAAATCCCAGGTTTACCGTTTACTCTGGGTTTACATACCCAGGTCAGTTCAGAGCCTATGTTACCAAAGTTACTTACATAGCCTGATCATATTTGAGCGTTCTGGAACTGAAATCCCAGGTTTACCGCTAACTCTGTGTTAACATACCCAGTTAAGCCAGTAAACCTGCTTTCTGGAATACCCCTCAGATGATTTAACAATGTTACAAAGACGTAGCCGACTTTAAGGCAAAACGTGTCACTTTCTATTATTGTAATTGGCAGAATAATTGTCAACATATTTTGAGATGAATTACAAAACCAAAGAACCAACAAAGTTGGAGTTGGTTGGTTATTTGTTTGTTGGTTGTTTGTTTGTACTTTTTGTTTGTTTGTTTGTATTTTTTCCGTTAAAGCATACACTCTGTCAGTTGGTCAGTCAGATCATCATCAGTCATAATTACAACTCTACACTGTGAGTCTTAGCAACGGATAAACACCATGGGGCCTTGCTTAAATCCAGGCCCATGTGTAGAGAGGACATCCTGGCCCTAATGAGGCACCCTAACCCAGAGGGAGCTCCGCTGCCAAGGCCACAATAAACAGCTACCAGCTGGCATGGTGTCTCTACAGAGGAAGGGTTCTACTTACGCACAGCCCCCAGCAGAGCTCAAGATTCTCCTCAGAGACAGATTCTGTATAAATAGCTTTGTCAACAGCACACACTAATGCTGACCCATGCTGTTTGGGCTATTGGATTGTTATGGTTTCTCTAACCATCATGCCTGTTAATTCCAGACAGTTCAGTGTTACCCATCTGGAAATTCAATGAATATTGAATATTTTGACAAGGTGTGGGCCTGAGTTTACCCCCAACCCCCCCATTCCAGTCCACTTTCTCTTGTAGGTCAGTGGCTCACCTTAGGTAAGCGAACAATATTGTTGGATTGTGTGCACACTGGGGGCCAGATGTACTAACGCTTTTGCGCCTATTTCAGGCGTATTTGTTTCGCGTAAAATCATTGCGAGGTATGTACAAACAGGCCGCAATGATGTAAAAGCGCAAACTGCCTGTCGCGGGAGCTGAAAGTGGCAGATTGCGATTGTCATGTCATGCAAATGCATTCATGGGAGGATCCAGGGGAAAGTGGGAGTTTAGCGTAAAAAGATGGGAGGGGAAGAGTAAAGAGCGCCTAGTTATGTATTCTGCGGTATGTACAAAGACTGCTCCTGAAAGCGCACGTCTATTCTGCGCCTAAATACTTCCGCCTTGTAAAAGCAGGTGTTAGTCCAAATTGCAGTTCAATGCGTCAATAAGAGAACCTTTCAAAGACAACAGAATCGCTGTTTAGAGCACCAGTTTTTTGTGGTGAAAGTATTTGTACTACCAAAAGCAACCTTAACTTTCGTTGGCCTTTCGAATGTCTTACTTTCACTTTCACGTCATTCACTTAAACTTTCCTACTTACTAGATTTGACCAATCTTCCATAGCCTACGTGCACAAGTAGTTTGAGTAGAACTACTGATCTTCATTATCTCCCTGCTTGTTTACATCTTATCATGTATGGTATTATTTCGTCATCAGTTAACTTCATTCAACTGCGCTTGTATGTAGGCGCTGCCATTCAGTTGTGGACGTTCGTAAATTGCGTTTATGGGCGGAGAAAGGCAGAGAAAGGCGCAGTTTACACTAAGGATTGAACGATTGATAAATACGTCGGAAACTTGGGTCTGACATCGTTCGCAATCTGCGGTGTGTCCATGACGCTGATAACGCTACGTTAGTACATCTGGCCCTGGGTGCATACTTCACCTCATCTTCCTGCAATACACAGCCTCTCCTCCTCTCACCATCTTACAGAGCACCATCTCTCAAAGACCACATTTTGTTAGCCCTGTTTTACTCTTCCCACCATTTCGCCACAAGTCACTTTAATGATCTGTCATTTCCTCCTGCAATTTCCCTGATAAACGACTTACACAGACAGATGTTTCCCTGACTTTCATTTGACTCTCCCGCTGACTTTTTCAACTGCGTTCAATGTTTCTTTTTTCCCCCCCTATACTCTGGGTTTTAAAAAATGAAGAAAAAAAACTGAGGGGAAACCCTTTGAAGAGCGCTGAAGAAGTGTCTGGATCTTTCCACAAGGCTGTGTGTCATCACCAGCATTGAACTATGTGAGTTAGCCTGCATGCTGTGTGAGGCTCTGCCTTAGCATTCATCCCCCCGCGGATCACTGGCTGTCAGACCTTGGGCCCCGGGAGATGAAAAACAGCCACATTATATAAGAGCGGTTGGGCTCTGCCTTGTGAGGGGAGATTTACTGTACCCCAAAGCCATGTCCCGCTCTTCAGAGACACCGCTTAAACATCCCTTTAAGGATGACTAATGAATTAAGGGTGCGTTTGTAATATTTAAAGACCTTCTTGGAGGACATTCAGTGTTCATTATTTATCCCCACTTCACCACCTCAGGTGTTATGTAAGGAAAGCACCTTTTTTTTAATATCTTCAGGAGTCTTGAGGATTTAGGACTTTCGTAGTTGATCTGACAGGGCAGAAGATAGTCTTCTCGTGGAAATCTCTCAAAACACTTTCCCAGGAACATTATACTTGGATCCATATGCATACAGTGGGTTTTGGCAGTATTAATACTTTAATGCAGTGGTCCCCAAACTACGGCCCGCCACCTCATTTTGGGTGGCCCCCCAAAACATGTCCGTAGTATATATCATCCGGCCCGCACGGGAGTACAACATTGTCAAACTAAAACCTCCGCAATTTTCCCCATTCATTCTCTATGGCGAGTCTTATCAGTACACATGTAATACTCTTTTTGTCCACCGGTGGTTGTTTTGGAGCTGTTTTGCGTCTGCCATCGAAAACGGAATGAAATGTAGGCCTACCTGCAAACAATGTAAGAGGCCTATGCAAGGATTAAAGTTCTCCGTCGTATGACGGATTTCCGTCAATTTGATTTTAGAAATGTCATATTTGAGATCGATGCAGATCCGGTGAGAAAAAAAAATAGGAGGGGGGTCTATCACCTTTTCTTTTCCTTTTTTTAAAACTACAAATATTAGGTCCGATGAATGAATGTGTGTGATGGTAAATGTTTAAAGACCTAATAGTGTTCTTGAGAACTTTCTGTGTCTCAATCAGAGACCGCTCAAGAAGATACGTCAGCCATGAGTTTCGCTTTGTTTATATTGTAGCTACACGCTTGTCTCATTGGCCTGGGGCGGTTGCTTAAAAAAAAAAGAACACGTCTGGAGGACGGTCAAAGTTGGATTATAGTGACACCATCGAGACAGCTGATGAGGTTGCCCAATCCGTTTAACTTTTTTGGATATGATATTGTGAGCTCTATGTGCGAATTTGGAGGCTGTGTTCTTTTCGTGCATCAATGTAGACAATGTCTTACTATCGCAAACTCTTTTCGGGGGAGGTCATTCATTTTGGGTGTCACCTATGACTTGAACAGATAGCCTGCTGCCACCCGATGTAGCCTACTATTATTGTTACAGTTTTTGATCAATGCAACTAACAGTATGTGTAAAGCGACGCAATATAAACCGTAGCCTATGCCTATCCCGTCTGTTTTTCACAATTTGCGACGGAAGGTTTTGACTGAGCATGTTAACATAAAGTAATAATATCGCGAACTGTTGAGTAAGGGGGTCAGTCATGTTTGTGACGCACAGACCACCTTGTAGCCTATTTTGCTTAGGCCTCATTTTAACGACAGTAGGTTGTGAGCGTATGTTGACAAAAAATAACCATGCAATTAAAATAGTCAACTTAAAACTTTGCTATTATTAATGTATAGCACAAAACCATAACCAGTAGGCCTACCAGAACCTTGCATATTAGCGTCATGATTTGTGTGCGTCTGTCATGGATGCGTTGCTAGTCAAGTTTATTTATATAGCGCATTTCATACACAGAGGTCATTCAATGTGCTTTACATAAACACCAATGTGCTTTACATAAACAACAATAAAGGAAGGCACAGGTGTCAAAAGTTAAAAAATAAATGGAGATGGGCGGCTGTTGGAAACGGGGGAGAACTAACAAGCCATGGTGTAAAAAAATAAAGTGCCAGGGGTTTGCTTTTGCGCGGTTTGCTGCAAGAAAATTGTTTATGGATGCAATAGGAAAATGTTTTAGCACGCCAACAATCAGAAGACCGCCATAAGGTTAACGTTCGTGCACTTCAGGACATCTTCCCTACCTGGTGCAACTAGCCACCACGACAGAGGTAGGCTACGTTTATCTATGGTTGACCGTGTTTGCGCTCAGAAAGTAGGCTACGCATGTTCTTTCATAGCGCAACACGATTGTCGTTATCAGATGCGCAGACCTCCTGCATGAGCACACACAGTATTGCTGCTCATTGGAAAACTTGAGTTGTCTGTAAAACTCAAAATTACCATGTTTTCATTAAATGCAGATGAGGCAACACATGGAAATATGAACAATATCTAGACTGTTCTGATTCGTTACTTTGATGAGGAAATGTGAAGTCTTGCAAACTTGATTTTATAGATTTTACTTAGTGTTGAATTGCATATTAACAAGAAAAGAAATCTCCCCTTTAAACACTTTTGGCCTGAAGTAATTAAATAAGAGTGTGTTAAAGCCTTTCTACAATATTGCTGCAGTAGAAAAGAACAGCAATGGCTAATCCGCAATGGTCAGGGATGGTATTGAAATATTGTTTTGTTCAACAGGAAAACTCAATCTCAATCAAGAACACTCTCAATTCGCCTTATTCACATGACTAAAACGAGGCTACAGGGTACACAAATCATAGGATTGTTATGTTCTATGCATTCACCTGTAGGTGGCATTAATTACATAGTAACTTAGTACCCTGTAGCCTCATTTTGGTGTTTATTTGGTGCTTTACTTTGCTGTTTACATCTTTTTGTACATTAAAAACCAATAGGTCGCGATAGGGGTGCTATCTCTATAGGTAGATATGAACAACGTATGACTTATGACCTGAAAAAAGTTCAGTCAAACGATTTTTTTTCACTTTAATCCCTGCCTATGCTGACTGCATCAGTGCTCAAAGTATTTTAAAAATGTATCAATTAATTGTTAATAACTAACTAACTTCTATTCAAGTCATATTTTTGGGACTTTCTGGGATAAATATTTTATTTTTTTATTCACTCGTTCAAATGTTCATACAAAGAGTTCACAAAGTTCTCATCAGGTGACTGAAAGTTAGAATGGTGGTCATTTCAGATCACTTCAGCACTTCATAAAATTCTCATAGTTTGAGAACTTTAAATTATTTGTAGGATATTCACAACTTGAGCTGTGTATGCAAAGACACAGAATTCAGAGTTCACACATTTTTTAATAAAATATACTTTTGGGACTCCCTGCTAATACTTTTGGGAATGCAAACTTTTTTTATTAGTATTATTTAATTTTACACTGAAATGGCATGATGACAATATAAACACAGCTAACAATGGTAAGTTGCAATAGCCTATGATTAAATGTAATAGAATATTCAACTAAGGTAGACTGCTGTTGTTCACAGCACTAAGCTATTTATGGTTACTGATATAGAACTACTCCGAGACTCTGGCCCTCTCTTGGAGCCAGGCATAGTGAGCTGGCCCTCGGAAGAAAAAGTTTGGGGACCACTGCTTTAATGTAATGTGTGTGCTTGTTAATGTTCTTTACAGGTGAGGAGCACTACAACTGTATCTCTGCGCTTCACAAGTCTTTGCGGGGTTCTCATGAGAATGCTGCCCTCTACTGGTTGGGCCGAATGCTGGAGGGAGGAGAGGACCCGCTGTATGTGGCACGTAGGCTCGTCCGCTTTGCAAGCGAAGACATTGGTACGGGACTAGTCCTCTGACCTATTTGTGTTGCTTTTTAATACTCCACTTACCTTCTGGTAGTACATGATCGTAAATGTCTACTTATTTATAGCCATTAAAACGGGATACATTACACTGGTAGTTAGATATCCTGTTTAAGTAGATGGGTGAAACTCTAGTCGACCTTGACTGAGTCGATAGCTACACTATCACTGTTTTTGTGTTTGACTTTGAGCTGTGTATGAGTACACCATGTCCCCAGGTGTTTGTTCCCATGTCTCTTTCTTTTCCTCCTCTCACTCTCTGTTCCCTTCATCCGTGGGCTCTGTTCCTCTCTGTCGGTCTCATTGTTATTGTCTGTGTGTGTCTCCTGCAGGTTTGGCTGACCCCGCTGCCTTGCCCCAGGCAGTGTCTGCCTTCCAGGCCTGCCACTTCATCGGCATGCCTGAGTGTGAGGTGAGACTGGCTCAGACTGGCTTTGATCACCTACACATAATCCACAACCCTCTCTCATGGCCCAGACATAAATGACTGAAAAAGTTTTTTTCCATCACATTTCTCCTTATTTTCTTTTATTTATTGTTATTTATTTATTTGTTTGTTTGTTTGTTTTTTCACCTAATTTTTTGGATATCTTTTTGCTACCCTCCTCATCTCACCTTTATTCTCTCCCATGCTCTCCTACTCCCAGGTCATTCTGGCCCAGTGTGTGGTGTACTTGGCTCGGGCGCCGAAGTCGGTGGATGTCTATAAGGCCTACAGTAATGTGAAGGCCTGCCTGAGGAACCACCGCGGCCCGCTGCCCCCGGTGCCGCTCCACCTGCGCAACGCCCCCACCCGCCTCATGAAGGACTTGGGCTACGCCAAAGGCTACAAGTACAACCCTGCCTTCAGCTCTGCGGTGGAGCAGGAGTACCTGCCCGAGGAGCTGCGTGGGATGAACTTCTTCACCTGGACTCCCACTGACCAGTAATGTCCTCTCTGGTTAGAGGGACGTTACTCTGGGGATGTCTGCTCTTAGTATGACACTTGAAGTGGAATGTCAGTGGACTGCTTGATGTGTGTGCATTGGGGAGATGACTCTTATTGAATGCATTACCAATGGATCTGTTCTTTGGAGTTGTTAAATCCTCTTTTGTTTGACATGGCTTTGCAAAAAAAGACAGATGCAGAATGCAGATACGTTTTCATTTGAAGGTATGTTATATCTGGCATTGCTTTTACAATCATCATCATAATAAATATTTTCACAACAAAATGTGCAAAAATAAATTTGATTTTGCCTTCATTAGTCTTAGCCAAGTGAATAGTTTGTGTATAAGAATTTCACTGAGAGAAGCTGTAGTCTTTTCTCAGTTGTTGGCCATTGTCTAAAAGAGGAAAAACATGGGATATCAGAAATGATAAAATTGCTTCTGCAATCATGTTTGTCTACAATGATACAATATATTAAGTCCAGTCTGCCCATACTGACCTCTGTGATCCAGGGGATGAAGGAGGCCACTCTGGTGAAGACACTGGGCTTCTTGAGGGTGTTACAGCTGTTGCCACTCACAAAGCTACTGACTCCTTCAACGATCCACTTTCCATCACGGCCCTGACAGTTCAAAGGCCCACCAGAGTCTCCCTGAAATAAATATGGAAGTGCTGTTTGAAACCTCTACATGGAGGAAAAGATTCCCCTACCAATACTGGGCATTATATTTATTTTATATACTTATATCCCCAGTAGCCCCAAAAGCCCAAGATGCAATGTTTTTGCAGTGTTAAGAATGGATTGTGTGCCTGCTCTAGGCTATGTCTAAAATAAACAGCTTTTTTTTTTTTTCACTTGAGCTTAAGTTATTCAGCAAAGCATTGGTCTGCAGTGTTGTGACTTGTTACATTGTGCTGTACATTTCCCTTAAGTCACTGTGGGAGCGCACAGGTCACTGCAGAATGTACTCACATGGCAGGTTGACACAGCGTCTCCCCCCACACAGACCATGGTGGCCTTCACGCTGGAGCCCCACCAGTCACTCTGACGGCACACGTCATACTCCACAACAGGCACCAGGCCCTGCTGCAACGTGTCTGGGCGGGGACCACCCGCTGAGACACAGAGGGAGACCGATTACTAACAGATGCGGGGAGAGCTCACACAGTTAAACCCTCCTTAAAAATCTCCTTACTGTCTGTGAATGTGCATTGCAATAGATAAGCATGTAGTAGATTCCTTAAGAATGGGAGCGCTGAGCTTTGTGAGGTGGATCAGGCTTACTGTAGAGTCTGCCCCAGCCAGTGGCATAACAGGGCAGATTGTGAGCAAGGACAGAATCGGGCTCGGGCAGGCAAGCTAACTGCACTTTGTCATTCAGGGTGGCACTTTTCTCCAGTTTAAGGAGGGCGATGTCATTCCTGAAGGTGACAACATTAGGAGATTAATCTGAAAAACACAATGTATTTACCATGCCTGACACAGTTGCTATCCAATCCAGTCTCATCAGATGGTAATCATTATACCACATTGTATTTGACCAGGTAGTGGGGATGACCTAGTAAATGTTTAATCCATTTAAATTATGTAGTGTTTTGGCTCAGGACTCCATAATCATATTGAATCCCTACAGGCTTTTCCTGCAGCAGATTGTGGTTCCACTATATTACCTGGAAGTGAACTTACACGGGTCACCTTGACATATGGGGGGGTGGGGCTTACCCACAGGATACGCAACCGTCATTCCATTTTGGATGTATGAACATTTTATCCACCATGATGAACTGTTCTGGGCCCTCTTGCTGGTTCTGATTGTGATCTCCGAGGACCACCCGGTATGTGTGGAAGCTAAGCATACAGACAAAAGTTCAGGCAATCTATTTTCACAAATCTGTCCTGAAAAAGTGCTTTGCACCTTCCTGAAAAAAAATATTAATTTATTAACCAACAAGCTTAATAATTATGTAAGATTTTGTAAGATTATGTAAGATTCATGACTTACTTGATGCAGTGTGCTGCTGTTAGAACCCAGTTTGGGGCAATAAGGGTGGCACCACAGACAGGGAAAAATGTCTCCAGTAAGGCCTACAAACAGCAGCAAATTCTTGCTGGCTTTATTTTGTTGTATAAAATCCCAGTTAATCACGTGAGTTTCTGAGTGTGTGAGTTTAAACATCAGGTTTGTTGAACATCCTGCTCTTGCTGACTGTTGAACTCTCAGATGTTAAAGGCCCATGAGTTCCAAGTAACAGACAAGTATGACCTTGAGCTCCCAGCCAGGTCTGTTGATTTAACACTGCTGTGTCTATTCGATATGAGCCTACTTAATCCAGAATAACTGATTTATAGTTTACGATCTTGTTTTGCTTACCATGCAGAAAATAAAGCTCTCTGCCCATGCAACTGAATACCAACCCCCCTCTCCCCCCTCACTAAATGGTGTACAAGCTAAATAATCATGGGAATTTTCCTATTAAAAATAGACACAATCACCTGCCAGGGCCAGCTGTGGGGCCGAGCCTCTTCCCCATTCACCACCCGGCTGGTGTTTGGAGTATAGGTGGGAGTACCACAACCAGACACTGGGAAACAGTATACAGTTTAAATCATGATATAAATACAAGTTATTTTCATCAGCCTCAATTAAATCAATCAGAAATTGTAAGTTAATTAGTGAAATGTATAACCTTGTATGTACCACTAAACCAAATACCAGGCAATGTTTCATTGTATTGGCTTGAGTTGATAAATATTCATTGCTTCATTTGATCTCTTGTTTATCTGGTCATTTATTTATTCTCATCAAAGGACTCTTCTGTCAGAGGAGTGTTCACTCACCCGTGGAGGCCAATAGCAGAACCAGGATCACTTCCATTTCCCCTCTTTATGTGTGTCCTGGCCTCTAAGGCATACATTGGCTTTATAGGCTAACTTATTCCTCTTATCTGAGACATGAGAAAGGACTACCCACATGACAGGTGAATCAACATATTCCATGGCAACATTCAGTAGATTCAGAATAGGCAGGTTAGACACATATTCACAGACACGTATTTTATTAGCTTGGACATTCTGGAAACTTCTTATATTCACAATAAAAAACGCCACCTCTCAATTATCTTGTCCGTTTTTTATGTTGCATTTCCAAGGGGCTGAGACATTAATTTATGTTTTAATATCAGTCATCCTCTATTCCTCGTGAATTGGATTGAATTGCAGGATATGCAGCTTTTATTCAAATTAGCTAGGTCTATGAGTGACCTATATGCCCTTGCTAAATACAGAAATTAGGATATCACACTTGCATATTTGTTTTGCGTCGTAATGTGGTGAAAATTTTGTTTTCATTTTGACAACCGAAAAACTCTTGGTTTTACAAAAAGCTCGCAGCAGGTACAGCCGAATTCCTCCGGACCAACAGATGGCGCTGTCAGTCTCAATAAGGAACTTCCGCAAACATTATTTTGTTGAAACATGGCGCTGCCCGGCTTTACACTCATGCGGCTCCGTGCGTTGTGCAACCTTGGAAGTAAAACGTTTGAAATTGGGAACCGGGTGGGAATAAATTGTACCTGGGCCAGTCGACACAGTACCAAAGTCGGTCCAGTTGGTACACTTGAAGGAACAGCCGAAACAACAAAAGGTGCGACATGACGTGAAGTTTCCAGGACCTCAAGGAGATGTAGTTATCTAACGTCCTTCCTGAAGTCTAATATCTAAATGTTTATAGGGCAGGAATAATAGACAGTAAAACAGCAGTGAAAGTCACGTTGAAATATTGACCATTTTCTGCTCTTTAACCTCGTGATATAGCTATTCATGAATGAACTGTCGTGTTAGCCAAATACCCATTGGTCTGTGGGAAGGTCATGCTGGGATGCATGCATGTGGTTATATTGCACTGTAATTACGATGTCTCAAACAAGAGTAAGAATTAATAATGTGAGTGTCTTTGTCCAGGTCATCCTAGCCTGCTGAATGAGTTCCCAGAACCAAAAGATCTTCTCTACCGTACCTTGGCCCGTTCTCTAGGGCTGTCCGATCCTTCTCATCTCATCCAGTACAACTGCACCGATGGAGAGGTCAAGGTCAGACCCCAAATCTCGTTATCTTATTGTGCTTTGGTATGTGTGTATAACAGTATCAAATTAAGAAATAGGTAGATTGATGGGAAAGATATGTGAAGACCAAACATCCTGCTTTACTGATCCACTGTCCATTTGTTGTCTTCCTCAGAGGGCCACTGTGACGGTGATGTGGCCTCAAAAGATCGAGACTGTGGGTTTTGGCTCCAGGAAGATTTTAGCAGAGCGCCATGCTGCAGCGGCAGCTTGTCAGAAACTGAAGGCAAGCACTACCAGTGGCACTGACGCCGTCACCATTATCCGTCCAGTTTTGAGAGAGGAGTTGTGAACAGGTTAAATTATGTGCGACACGGAGTATTTTCTGTGGTGACTATCAGCCCATTTCTTTGTAGGAACTGGGTGTCTTGGAAGCAGATAACCTTCCCAGAAGGAAAAAGGGCAGAGGACGAGCTTCACCTGCATCTGTGTGGCAGGATGAGGATGAGGAGTGTGAAGTCCCGCTGTACAAAAGTACATTTCTCAGCAGACCACAGAGCAGGACGAAGAGGCTTATTCCTGTTTCTAAGTAAGAGACATTGAAACTCAGACATGTGATGTATGTGCTGGAAATCATATTCTTTCATCTAAATGAAACATTTCTATTCTTTAGGATACCAGAAGATGATCCAAGAGTTCAGGAAGCTCGGTCAATATTCTCTCAGCCAAAAGCTCTCCTTTGGAGGGTCATTCAGATGGCTGTGTCGCCTAACAAAGTCAGAGTAAGTGTGCATTAAGACAGTGAGCAAGCAATACTGTGCATCTATTTGTTTAGTGGGTGTATTGTCGGTCCCTAGGACTGCTACCTTTTTTGTGTAAAACTGTCCCGTCTGTCTCCACAGGAAACTGTTCAATACCGCACAGTGGGCAGGAAGTTTAAGACCTGTGAACTAACCCTGCACTGGCCCGAGAAGGTGACATTTGAGGCTTTTGGGCGTAACAAATTGGAAGCAGAAAAGAAAGCCTCTGCTCTGGCTTGTCTCAGACTAAAGGTTCGCTCTCAGTAGGACCTCTCACAGATTCAAACCATGGGGGTAGAGGAAATGTGTCCACCTTAACTGCTTGTGGTGTACATGCTGATTGTGTGTGTGTGTGTGTGTGTGTGTGTGTGTGTGTGTGTGCGCGTGTGTGCATGCATGCATGCGTGTCTTTCATATTCAGGAACTGGAGTTGCTTGATGAGAACAATGAGCCTCTCACCCACGCCCAGTACCATAAGGAAGAGGTGCGAGAGGCAGGGAAAAGGATGCGGCAGCCCTGTAGCCTCGTCATCCCTGAGGAGCTGGAGGACAAGATGAGACGGTACCTCACTCAGGTATGCTGCCCTCACCCTTCACTGCTGCCCATAGTTATTGTTACGACCCTCTCTGTCTCTGGCTGTCTGTGCTACCGCGGAGCCTTGGCTGGCTGGAGATGGCAGAATGCTTGATTGCCAATTAAGCCACACCTGTGTGCAAATGGGCTTTAAAAGCCAGACCAACTTGCGCTCTCTCTCTCTCTCTCTCTCTCTCTCTTGAACCAGACACACAGACTCAGGCTCACGACATACATTCATGCACGCACTCACTCACTCTCGCATACATTTCCCTTTGACTATACAACAAACATTCACCACACTCACTCTGATTTTCCTGCCGGCATTCCAATCACTTACACTCTCAACCAGATGATCTCGCATCCCCTAGACATACTTTTGTGATGCCAATAAATATTTGTGGTAATTTCATTCAGTGTTCGTCTCCCTTTCATGTTTTCGGTCCATACGAACCTGGGCCGTAACATTATAGCTGGATCAGACTTAGTTGTAGTTATTGAGATGTCTCAACTTGCATGCCACAGTGGAGTGTTTGCATGTAACGTCGTAACTGTGTGTGCAGTACCCCATTGAGGCTGAGATGCAGAAACTCTGGGCTGAGGAAGATCAGCAAGCCGCAAGCCATCAGGCCTACGAGGAAGATGATGAAGCGGAAGAGGAAGCTGTCATAGACACCATCACAGGTCAGCCTTACCGCCCCCTTGCTCCTGCCCAGGAGCAACGTCTGAGTGACAGGCTGTTGAACCAATGGGAGAGCGCCAATCCCGGCCTGGGCGTGAGCCTGCCCGTGGACGCTCACCGTGAGCGGGTGGTGTCGGTGGTGGAAGGGGCGCGCGTGGTGGTGCTGGCAGGGGAGACGGGGTGCGGGAAGACCACACGTGTGCCACGCTTCCTGTTGGAGGGCCGCATTCGGGCTGGTGAGGGCGCAGGGTGCAACATCCTGGTCACGCAGCCACGACGAATCAGTGCTGTGTCCGTGGCCCAGCGGGTCGCCCAGGAAATGGGCCCAGCTCTCAAACCCAGTGTGGGCTACCAGGTAATAGACAGCCTCCGTACTGACACACTGCTACACCATGATCTCCCTCATCAATATAAGCTAGACATTTGAGCATTTTTTAAGTTAAATGGATTTGTAATGCTATCAGTAGGACCCAACTGAAATGGTGCAGTGTTGTTTAAAAATAACTTCAAATGATTCAATAGTTATACATTAATTATATGTATTTATCACAGCATTTCACATTTGCTTAACCTACACATAACTCGCTATGGCTAACTAAGTATTAACAATGTGCACTAAGGCTAATTCTGTATTAACAGTGAGCACAAACGCTTTGTTTCCCCCTCGTCCATCTTGTGGTCAGGTGCGTTTGGAGTCGCGTCCGCCGGAGCGGAGTGGCGGGGCGCTGCTCTTCCTGACTGTGGGTGTGCTGCTGCGCAAGCTCCAGAGCAACCCCACGCTGCGCGGGGTCAGTCACGTGGTGGTGGACGAGGTGCACGAGCGCGACGTCAACACCGACCTGCTGCTGGCACTGCTGCGCGCGGTGCTGCCCCAGAACCCCCACTTGCGCCTGGTGCTCATGAGCGCCACAGGAGACACGCAGCGGCTGGTGCAGTACTTCGGCGGCTGCCCCGTGGTGCACGTGCCCGGGTTCATGCACCCGGTGCGGGAGCGCTACCTGGAGGAGGTGCTGAGGGAGATGGGCCGCCAGCCGCAGCAGCAGCAAGCTGTCCAGCAGAGCAGGGCACGAGTGAGTCTTCTAATACATTACAATCATTCCTAAGCATCCTTTACTGTCATTCCTATTAAATATCTGTTCTACAGAAGACTATAAGTTAGATGCCAAACTTTCCCAGCACCAACAGTATGAAAGTGACATAGGAAAGACCCATTCTGTTGTGAACGTTGGAATGACCAGCTGGCTGCACTGTTTTGCGATATTAGTGAAGAATCTCTCTCTAGTATCTTGTGCTCTGTTTGTTGTCTGCTACAGAGAGGGGATGACGACGATGATGCTACCCCAGATCTCAATCTGGTTGCTAATGTCATCAACCACATTCACAAAACAGGGGATCCAGGTACTGATACGGCAGACAGCTGGCACTGTCAACTACTGTAGGCAAAACTGATGCACTAAACACACTTGGAAATGCAACTCCGTTTTCCGTATAAACACCTGTCTATAGCAGTACATACTCATCTATGTACACATTAGGGCTGCAACTAATTGTTGATTATTTTCAACAATTATTATTTTGAACTAATGATTATTTTCATTGTCGATTAATCTGTCAGTTATTTTCTCGATTAATAAAGTTATTTGATCGATAAAATGGCAGTAAATGGTGAAACGCATGTCAGTGTGTACCATTGTATAAGCCCTGCTCCTGTGTGCTGTTGCAGGTGCAGTCTTGTGTTTCCTGCCTGGCTGGCAGGACATTAAAGCTGTGCAGCAGAAGCTGGAGGAGAGTCCGTCGTTCCGATCAGGCTCTCAGATGATCTTACCATGTAAGTGAATGTGGTCTTGTTTGTGTTAGTGGTTTCAGACTGAAGGTTGGTCTGTCTGTTGTTGGTCCAAATATCTATCCACATTCCACTGCATTGTCTTGTTAAGAATTCTTCCTGTATTGAGACGTCTGCCTGACTCACTTTATTTTAAGACTTCAAATGTGAGCTAGGCTTCAATGTTTAGGTTAGATCTGATATACGTTACTGAATTAAAGTTGTGACTGGACAAGAAACAGGTGTGTCCTTTCTTCTTGTCAGTGCACTCCAGCATGTCTGTGGCAGACCAGCAGGCTGTGTTTCAGCGCCCCCCAGAGGGGCAGCGCAAGATTGTCCTGGCCACCAACATTGCAGAGACGTCCATTACCATCGATGATATTGTTCACGTGGTGGATGTCGGCTCTCAGAAGGAGCAGAGCTATGACCCCAAGACAAAGGTGAAATACTTGGACTTGTTATAACTGATTAGTTATTATACTATTATATTATAACTGAGTTAAGTTATATATTATAACTGAGTGTGATTAGATGTGTTCTTGTTTTCTGGGTTTGTTGATCATCATCTGTGAACTGTACTCTTGGTGTGACAATGTTTTGTTCTCTATAACATAGGTTTCCTGTCTGGACACAGTCTGGGTGTCGCGGTCTAATGTCACCCAGCGTAAAGGCAGGGCGGGCAGGTGCCAACCCGGGCATTCTTACCACCTGTTCCCCCGCGAACGCCTGGACTCTATGACAACGTTCCCCATCCCAGAGATCCTGCGCACCCCTCTGGAGAGTCTGGTGCTACAGGCCAAGATTCACAGCCCACAGAGCAAGGTGGGCTCACTCTACCTCCATCTCCCGAGCATATAGACACATGGTTTTCTTAATCTCTCTATTAAAGGGGAACTTGGCAACTATTTCAACTTAATAAACCCGTTTAGAAATCATTTGGATGGTTAAATGACCTGTTCCGGTGAAAATGGTGACTTTCCCCACTGCGCCTAGCGTCCCCAGGCGGAAAACCAACCTTGCAACATTGAGACTACCGTCCCGGAAAGAGAAGTGAGAAACAAGAAACTCGTTTTAAATCGTGTTTCTTACCTTGTAACATCCACATAGTTCTGCCAAACTTATGCTAACAGTTCGCTAGCTTGTAAACAAATCCATGTGCTTTATCATTACCTTTTCACACAGTTTGAAATAGCATAATGTGCAATTTCTCCAGCAGAGGGGGAAATCCTGCCAAGTTTCCCTTTAAATAACTTTGGATGAGGATGTGCCCTATCTGGTGTAGTAATAGCAAGTGTCTTTCTTTCCCTCTTTTTCAGGCAGTAGAGTTCTTATCACAGGTGCTGGATTCTCCAGATCGGACAGCCATTAAGGAAGCTGTGAGGATTTTGCAGGAAATTGGTAAGACTGCTGGATTAATCACTTGAAATTTTTAGTTAAATCTTGTCTCCATTTGTGAATATTGGCATAGTGGCATTTTATTATTTAGAATTTAAGGTCATGGTTAAATCTCATGAGAGTGTGTATTTCATGCCCTGCGAATGGTGTCAAACCCTTTAGGCCTGTGGTGTTGTAGAGTGCTATTGATCACATTGATGTTTTCCCAGGCGTGCTGGACAAATTGGAGAGTCTGACCCCTCTGGGCGAGCGGGTGGCCTGCATGTCGTGTGACCCACGCCTTGGGAAGGTTCTGGTGCTGTCCGCTCTCTTCCGCTGCACCTCCCCCCTCATCTCGGTGGCTGCGTGCCTGACCAGAGACCCCTTCTACAACAGTATGGAGAACAGAGCCCTCATCCACGAGGTCAGAATAATCCTCCTTGATCCATCTCAGTCCATCTCATAGAGTTATATGTTAACCATATCAACATCTTAGTATCTATTTAATTAGGTGACACTTATGTGAGTGCATGAAATAGGGATGAACAAGATAAACATAGCATTGTATCCCAATATTTCATGGTAATTTTAGTTACATTAACTACATAAATGATGGCTAAACTATTCCAGTTTTCAATTAAGTAGGCTAAAAATAGAATTTGAAATATAGCTGCAAGCAGCAATGAGGGGGCCAAGCAGAATATGCCAGAGTAGCTACGGCGACAAGGTAGAACTCAGCAGGCACCCGCGATCAACACTTTCAACAACTTTCACATCAAAACATAACTGACTTGGTAGGGCTGAAACAGGGCTGAGTATTGCCGCCTCCGCCAGCCAGCCCCCCCCCCCCCACCTAATCACCCCTGCCCGTCCCACCCCGCCGTTGCACGCACACATTAGAATGAACTGGATGGAACATGTTGTCATAAGTTTCACATCAAAAAATAAAAGATTGATAAAACACATCAGCAACTACAGATCAAAAGGCAATTGCTAATTGCAGCACCCCCTACAGGTCAAAGGTCACCAAATTTTTTGAGCGTCCTCCTAATGGGTCCTTCCTGTTTGGCGGCTTCGCCACCAATTTCAATTGGCTGTTACAGCCGAATGCTTCTGTCAGTTGTTCCAGAAAGCAATGCACTGATAAGGAATGGTCTGAAGATGGTCTCTGCCAATTTTGGTGAGGATCCGCTGAAATTTGTGACCTGCGAAAACTTGTACAGTACGTGTTTTTGATTAAATCCAATATGGCGGCCGAATCAATTACGATGACATCACAAGTTGGCTTGGGTCGGCCTAAGGACCTCCAACAGTATTACCAGACACCACTAGTGCGTTTTAATTCTAAGCACAACAGCAGCTACAGGCCAAAAGGCATGTGTCTTAATTACAGCTCCCCCTAGAGGTCAAAGGTCACCAGATTTCTTGAGCGTCCCCCTGATTGGGTCCTGAGTCCATGCACCAAGTTCGGCTTTGATACATGCAAGGGTTGCTGAGATATGAGCTCACTTCCTGTTTGGCGGCTTCGCCGCATATTTCGATTGGCTGTTACGGACGACCGGTTTTAGTTCCGAAGACGAAAAGGAGTATCTTTTGTGAGGTTTGGTCTAAAGATCATGTGTGTCAGATTTGGTGTCGATCGGACAACATTTGTGACCTGTGAAAACTTTTTAATGTTTTTGATTAAATCCAAAATGGCGGGAAATCCATTATGGCGGAAATTGACGTCATAGGGTGCGTTGGACTCGGATTGGTCGATTCCAACGATACCTCATTTTTGACAATTGACCTGTCGCTAAGCGCCACCCATAGAACGCTGATGAGCCAATGACAGTCCAGCCTCAATGGGACTCGGACAACAGCTCGGACAACTCCATAGGAAACAACAGGGAGCAGGCCTAAAATGACAAATTAATGGTTACTTATGGAGTTTATTAACTCAAAAAACCCCGACGAATAACCATGGTCAAACGTTTTGCATGGGGGACGTGTAATTCTGATAGCTGGTACCCCGAGAGGCTAAAAAAAGGGGTATATTTTCATCAGCAGCCCTACAGGACGTCTCTCGCGTTTGCAACAACTCGATGTAATGTAGGCTACTAAGCCAACAACGTGGGCACAGGTTCCCTGTTAAATCCCAAGATGAAAATGCTCATTAACCAACTACTATATTCTTACTACATCAAATATTAACGTAACCTAACATATCTTAGTATCAATCTTCCACTAGCTAGCTAGCTAGCATTAACGTCAGTGGTTTTTGCACGGTGATTTGCACGGCTACTCGCCACAACTGCTTGTCACCTTGTATGTATTCTAAAGTTTTGAATATACCCCTCCATAGCATAATTAAGTCCCTTTTGATAGCTTCTGGAGGAAAGTAAATCCTCTTATCGATCAAAACGTCCTCAAAGCCTGCTTTCATATACTGTCAGCTGCCATTGTCCACAATGTATTTCTAATCAAGTCTGGTTTGTTTGTCCGAGTTTTCACACGGTAACAATGGGGGGCGGGGCTTAGTGACAGGTCAATTGGGCCTACGGGTCAAAAGTTTTGTGCGTGAACGCATGTCCAACTTTGGCCTGTTGGTGGCGCTAGAGCGCTCGAGGTGCCGGCATGACACTTGGTGAAATGAATCATTCGCTGCTTGGCCCCCAATTTTATTCACAAATGACTAAAATCCTGCGAAAAAGCAAACAACATTTTCTGTCATACTAATTACTATATCATGGACGATGGCAGCATGGCACATCCACAGTATGTAAGACTCTGTTGTTGCTCTGCCTGTCTCTGTGCAGGCCAAAGAGGAACTGGGAGGCTCCAGCTGCAGTGACTTCCTGGTGTTCAGTCGTGCTGTGCAGGGCTGGAGGGAGGAGCAGGACCGGGACTGCAGGAATGAGTATCTGAATAAGTACACTCTGTCTGGGGCCAGTCTGCGCTTCATCCAGGGTGAGGCCCTCTCTATGGTCACCTACAGTAGCGCTCGCTACAGTACTAATGCTTTTTAGTGACGCTGCTGGTAGTCTGTTTTTATTCATTTATTCATTCATTCATTCATTCATTCATTCTCGAATGGTTGAGGTTTTAATGTTTTTTTTTTTTTTCTGACCTGTCTTCCCTGTATAGGCCTGGCTCGTCAGTTCAGTGTGAACCTCTGTGAGGCTGAGCTGGTCTCCAACCCCAATGACTGCCTCCGTCCCTCCTCCACCTACAACCAGTTCAGCCAAGAGGACGAGCTGCTCAAAGCCGTGCTGATGGCTGGTCTCTACCCAAACCTCATACAGGTACCCAACTATTAACCGCGGCTTATACATTGATTTTGCAAAATTTCTTCAGCTGTGAGGTTAATACACGGGGGCCGTTACTATGGTTTTGTTTCTTGCATAAAACACTTTCCTGCGGCTTATACATAATGTGGGTAATACACAGGAAATTACTGTACATGCACCCCCGACATCCACAGTTGTAGATGGAGAATGCGCCCACATAAAGGACATACATTGTTGATTGGAAGGCATTCTCAAAATAGCCACATTTTTTGTATGCATTGACTATTTGTGACCATTTTGCTTTTGCGTCTGTTTAGGTGAAGAGAGGTGTTGTGAACAAAGGTAGATTTCGGCCTGACGGCATCTCTTTCCGCACTCAGACTGGGCCCGTGATAATGCACCGGTCTACCATCAACAGGTAACAGCCAGCAGGCCAAAGGCTTCATGGAATGAGCTCACATTTTTTAAAAATTGTGAATAAAGAAAATTAGAAATTGTGAAAGAAACCTTTTCTGTGTGTGTGCGTGCATGTGTGTTTCCCCTGTTTCTGTTTTCAGAGGTAAAACCCAGCTTCCCAGCCGTTGGATGACATTCTTCAGTGCAGTCCAGTCAAACGGTCAGGTGTTCATCAGGGACTCCTCCTCAGTCCATCCACTAGCCCTGCTCCTGATGACCGACTGTGACCTCACAGAGAGAGGTAAACCAGTGGCCTATTGACCCTTTTACTGCCCTTTTTACCATTCATTCAGACCAGAGACTTGGCCACTGGCCCACCCTCCAAAATACCAAAAGGACATGGGTATTTGTTTCACTTTTGATGAAAAACCCATACTGTAGTTGTGGAAACTACAATAAAATGTGAAGTTTTTTGATGATAAGCAAGTGAAAAAATAAAATTTGCCGTCCAGCCCCATGCACTATCATTCATTTGGGGCTTGCTCACGACCACCCTTATGGGAACTATGGGTGAACCTCAACCCGTTTTAATCACAACCTATTGATTTCCAGTCAATAGGGAGTGAACAGGCTCTCCGCAAACAGGCTCTGTTCAGACCGATTAAGACAAGGAAGAGGAAACTACAATTTTAAATGATGATTTAGAAGTGTAACTAGCATCAAATTAGGGGCAGCCGTGGCCTACTGGTTAGCACTTTGGACTTGTAACCGGAGGGTTGCCGGTTCGAACCCCGGCCAGTAGGCACGGCTGAAGTGCCCTTGAGCAAGGCACCTAACCCCTCACTGCTCCCCGAGTTGTTGCAGGCAGCTCACTGCGCCGGGATTAGTGTGTGCTTCACCTCACTGTGTGTTCACTGTGTGCTGAGTGTGTTTCACTAATTCACGGATTGGGATAAATGCAGAGACCAAATTTCCCTCACGGGATCAAAAGAGTGTATATATATATATATAGTATATATACTGTATATACTTACAGGTTCAGGTGGTTTTTGCGATCTTTTGTGGTTAATCTCTTTGCGTAGATTGACAAACTAACTAACTTCTGGCACCATGCTGCGTGCGCGTCCATCATTGTTTATAAACAGTAAAAGGGTCTATTCATGCCTTTTAAGAAGGTGACAATCCCACCCTGGAGGAGCAGTGTAAAGGCACACTAGATCAAGAGTGTGCAAAGAAATTAGCATAATCCTCCCTACTCACTACCTCTCTTCTTTAGTATGTTTCAGAGTTTTACATGTGTGTTGTTTCATACAGTATCATAAAAGCATGATCTCTGTGTCCTCCTCTGTCCCTCTCAGTTTCTGGTGACCATGTTGAGGTAGCCCTGCCTGGACGGTCTCTCGTGCGCTGGGAGCTGTCCACAGAGACGTGGAACCTGCTGTGGGAGTTGCGCACATCCCTACAGGCCATGTTCCATCGGAACCTGCGTCCCCACGCCGGGACCGACAGCCCTCAGGACACGGAGCTCATCTCCCTCTTGGTGGACCTTCTGAACCACACGGACCAGCAGGGGGAGGATGGACACAGTGATGCGGAGTGACCGCTCCTCAGACCTGCTGCTCTCAGTTCATCTAAACGCTTCTCGTCTCTAGTCTCTTGTTTACTCAACGCACAACGAAGGACACTCAGATGCCGCACCAAGCTCATTTGAAATCAAGCTTAATGGTGCACATACAGACTTATGATTATCGAGATGACCGTATTTGGTTGGTGAGGCCTTTTCCTTTAATTTCAGTTGCTCTGGATACAGCATCACATACAGGATATTTTGCTCTGATCAGGCTCTAACTTTACACCCAAAATGAATCACAACTCATATAACAAAGAATGTATTTCAGTGGTAGGGGTCATCTTTTATTTTGTTTCAATTGTTACATGGAAAATGTCCTGTATGGCCTGTTGTTCGAACTGTGTATTTTGCCTTATGGTAAAAGTGAAATGGTTGATGTGGCTAAATCTTCTTTTTTAAGAGTGTCAAGTAACATAAAATACAATGGTTTTGCCATAGTGGCTCAGGAGTCCAATATTTTGCATTAATCAATGCATGGCACATTTAATTTATTATTTAACTCAAACTAAAGAGTATTTATGTTCCTTTGTTATACAGTATGTATATATATATATTTGTTGCTGAAATAAATACTGCTATAAAGACAATTCCATAAATTTTAAACTACTTTGTGTTTTTTTTTATCAAGTTAAGGTTGTTGGCTCATTCAGCCTTAAATTTCATTGATTAAACAGCATTGCCATTCTGGAAAAAGCCATCCATAAGATAAGAACGGTGATGTGATGGCTCCTCTTTGCAAATGCCAGTCTAAGTAGGTCATCAGATCATGTGCACATAGATGGGCTCTGCAGGAGTCATGTCCTCAGACTGGTCAGGAGAAGTGGCTCCGGAAGCTGAGGTGGAAGGTGGACAGTCTGTTCAGTACCTCCTCCATGTTCTCTGTCGGGGTTGCAATGCACAGTCTAGGAGCCAGATCAGAGCCAGGATTTCATAAATTGGCCATGTAGGGAGAAGAGTGTTTGATCAGGGAAGAATGGCACGCATGATTTTTTAATGTACTCAAGTGGTTACCTTCAAAGCTACATCTTTCCTAGCTAGATTAATATTCTCTGCATTTTGGCTGTTCAGAGAAAAAGGACTGAGGGACTGGTTATCTCGGACTTACACTGTCCGTGCCAAAGCTAAGTGGTTTCTTTGGGACTGTATGTGTTTGTGGAGTACCTGATGTGGTGAGTGCCTTCGCTCTGGCCATGCTCAGAACCTGCTCCCACACACAGCCCAGTCTCCTCCAGAAGACGACTGGCGTAGAACACATCAGGCTCCATGCCAGCCTCCTGAGCAGGATTAAAACCACCCATATGAGAACAAAAGTCTTAGTTATTGGTGTATTTGAAACTATCACCATATGTCATGAATCATGAAAATGGTTTAGGTTGGAGAATTGTGGCAAAATTCTACAGTACTGAAACAAACAACTGTATTAAACAAACCACTATTTTTTGTGTTTTCGTTAAAGTAGTTTTGTCTGAGAGCAAGAGGGTGTGCTGACTTTTCTCACCTTAGCCTGCTGTATGGCACATGGTGGGATATGGAGTTGAGGGAAAGCAAATATGCCCCCTTTGATGGGCTGGCAACTGATGCCAGGTAGGGAACCAAGAACTGTTTGGACCCTCTGCACATTACTGGCCAGTGTGTCCTGTATGGCTCTGACTTCCTAATGGAAATGGGAGGAATGATGGCCACACCAGGCTCAGATTGGAGCAGTGTAAGTATTATGATCACTATTAGAAATTCTATCTAAGCACTCAAAAAGTATCTAAACATAGGCTATAGTCTGTATGACACAGACAAATATTTGCCCATGCACTCCAACAACTGACTTCAGAGAATGTTGGGTAGGAAGGATCTCCTGGTTGTGGTGGATGAGCCATAATATCCAGAATGATCTGCCCTAAGACAGCTGCACAGTTGTCCATGGAAAACAAGGTGTACACGTGTCCCATGACTGTAGGGTCCAGGTTCACAAACTCTACATACCCACCACGCAAACCACATCTGCAAAAAAAGAGTGGAGATCAGGAGTGGACAATAGTTTTGTGCCTCCAGTCTGACGTGCACAGACAGCCAGACAATCAAAGCCCATCATAGTGAATTTCTTAGAAGCAGCTGAGCACTCACTCGCCAAAGTATCCTTTAGAGATGGAGTTGAAGGAGGCCAACTCCACAGAGCTGGAAAATGGTGGGCCCATCTCAAAAAGCACTTTCTTATAAGACACAAACTCACACTTTGGATCATGCACACTATCCTGGTATACCTAGAGAATAGGAGAAGTACTCTTTCAGCTTTAAAATAACATGGACTTTTTACTTTTCCTGTTTCTCCATATTGCATTACATTACGTTTTCATTAGAGCTATATTGCATTGCTGAATAAACAAATGTGTGTTTATGTGTGAATTTAAAAATTAGGTTGTCCAACGTCTCCACATTGACGTTAGAATCAGCTTGCTCATTGATAACACAACATGGGAAAACCATCACCTCATCTGCCAGCAGGAACAACTTTTCCTCAGCAGCAAATCGAATCACGTCCTCAATAGACTTCCGGCTCTGGACTTGACCTTGTAGAAAAAATGAGAGCAAAAACAGTGAGACCTCTACACTAATGCCTGACCGCATCAGGCTCTGGTCACAAACCCCTGCCCCTGCACAGATGGGGGGAAAGGCTAAGGCAATACGACTATGAACTAAAATTTACCCATGGAAGGGACAATGTAGTCGCCGACCTACTCTCTCATTCCATCACAGTCCACACCAAGTCTCCTCCGACGAGCTGTCAAGCATGAGACTGAATTCATCCAGATGCTCCACACAGCCTTGCTGTCGGCTGTGTCGTTGGAGGAGTTGCAGTGCGAGTCAGAGTGTGACCCCAGACCGTCCTCGCTACGCATGTGTATTCGCTCTGGATGGCCAGCAAAGGTTTGTGATGAGCTTGTGCCATTCGCAAGGGTATGTGATGAACTCTCATGTGGTGGTGATGTTTGTGTCTCCAGGGGCTTATACACCGTGGTGCTCTGTAGCCTGCGGGCCCGCATTCTATCCATGGCATACGAGGGGCACCTAGGCATCATTAAACTCAAACAGTGATGCCGAGATCTTATCTGGTGGCCAGGCATCGATCACGATATTGAAGCCCTTGTTAAAGATTGTGCGCTATGCCTCCTCAGTGGAAAAACTAGACCTCTAGAGTCAACCCCTCTTCAGCCAGTTCCATGGCCAGCTCGACATCTGTGGGGAGATCCATGGCCGTGGAATTCCCCATCATCAGCGTTTCCTGGTGGTGCTGTACGATCTCTATTCAAAATGGCCGAAGTGGTTCCGGCTGGGACTGTCCCAACACAAGTCTTGTTCATGCATTGGGGCATGCCTCACGCCATCATGACAGATAATGGGCCCCAGTTCATCTCTGTAGACTCTGTAGAGTTCCTAAGTGATAGGGAATCAAACACATCCGCACAGCCTACTACAAATCACAAGCAAACGGCGGCGTGAAGCGATTCAACCGGAGCCTAAAGAATGGCATCCGAGCCCATTCCAGACAGCGCTCAACCAAACCGTAATGCACTACAGGGCCAGCCAACACGCCACAACTGGAGCCTCTCCAGCACTCCTCATGCTGGGTCGGGAGATGGAACTGCCACTAGACAGACTCAAGGCACAAGGCATGGCAGTGCCTACAGCCGGCAGCTCTCAGGCTCAAACCAAAGCCACCAGCAACAGATGCAGCAGTATTTTGACCACAGGGTCAAGTGCACTGCTATTACCGCTGGTGACTGGGTTCAAGCTCGTAGGCCTCATCAGGGCAACAAGATGGCTTCATACTGGAGTCAGCCTTTCCAGGTGCTCTGCCAGATGGGCCCAGCCACATTCATGCTTAGTGACGGATCAAGTTGGCATAATTAGAGACTGAGGAAAATGAGGAACCCAGGTGAGGAAATGGTGGCTCCACTGCCATCGGCCCCACCTCCACTGGTGCCGACACGTATAGGGCTACAGCGGGCTTCCCATACCCCTCAGGCTGCACCGTCACCAGCGCCCCAGCAACCACAACCTGCGCCTGACCTGCAACCTCCTCTGCTTTCCTCTGGACTCCAGTCAGATCCAGGACAGGGCCGTGTCAAGAGTCCAGATGGTGGTCTCCCCAGCTGCTTTGGAGGGACCGCAGCAGGAGGTCTAGGAGAGCCGACCCGTAAGGGCCAGCCCTGCCTACTTAAACAGTGTAGGCCTTGCATTCTGTATTGTACAATTGCTCTGGCAAAGACTTAGTTATGCAGAAGTCTAGTTTATTGGGAGGGAGGGGGAAATGTTGTGTACACACATAATTAACAAAACCTATTAATCTACACACTGCTAGGAAGGTAGCTATGTAAGGGGGCTACTATTATGAAGTTAGAGACTATCAGTGTTGGCCCTGCGTGATGTTAGGTGTGTGCACGTGATGTAGTGTGAGTAAACAAGTTGAGTAAAAGTGTAATACACATTCTGTGTGTCTGCTCCTACCTAAAAATAATACCCTCACCTGTATGACCCTTCCCTTTATGACCCTTGAAGTGTGACATCGTGATGTGAAAGTGAATTCATGAGTTATAAATCTCAACAGAATCAAGACCAAGAGCATGATATATGGGTATCAAATATATGATGGTAATAGCTTCCTTTTTCTTTTGCTGCATCAGTCACATTTTAATATTTTAATACATTGCCTATTTATCATCATGAATGAAAATATCCCATATAATTCCTCTTATTTCAGTACTGCTTGAAATATACATTATCTGTTGATGTCCTGAGAATCAGCTATTTGAGACAGGCAATTAAAAGTCTGAAAATGTCTGAAATGCTTCAAATGTGACCCACATCTTATGACCCACAATTGTATAGCTGTATCTACATATTGCAAATATTATGCCATAACATTTACATTTACATTAATTTTGCTTTTAGCCAAAGTGACTTACAGCAATAATATATTAGATAAACATTTAAGCTACAGTGCAGAGGAGACCTTAGCTAGGATTTACCACTGCATCTGTAAATACTAGTACTAGAGGATAGGAGTGCCTACATTTTACTGCATCTGTTAATACTAGTACTAGAGGATAGGAGTGCCTACATTTTACTGCATCTGTTAATACTAGTACTAGAGGATAGGAGGGCCTACATTTTACTGCATCTGTTAATACTAGTACTAGAGGATAGGAGGGCCTACATTTTACTGCATCTGTTAATACTAGTACTAGAGGATAGGAGGGCCTACATTTTACTGCATCTGTTAATACTAGTACTAGAGGATAGGAGGGCCTACATTTTACGTTCAAAGTAAGGTAGGCAGAGAAGTGGTAAAAGTGGAGGTAGAGGCGGGAAGAGAGAGAAGTGGAGATGAGGGAAGAGAGGGGGAAATGGAGAGGAAGGAGGTAGATGAGGGAAGAGAGGAAGGAGGGAAGAGAGGGAAGAGCGTGGCAAGTGTGTGTCAGGTGTGTGGTGTTGTCAAGCACTAGGAGAGGATTTTTACACTTAATTTTAATACTTCTCCATCCCATTCTCAAATACTGAGAATCAGCTATTTGAGACGGGGAGATAAAAGGCTGACCCACAGTCATATCTGCAGCTACACATATTTATGCTGAAAATGTGTATTCCATTAATAAGTACACTTGTATTACAAATCAATTTAATACAAACACTTATTCTGCATTTTTTGTGACATACCTGTTGGGTTGCCAGGGTTAATAACATAAAGTGCCATGGGATTGCAGTGCCCCCTGGCAGCATGGAGGGCTCTGCTCAACTCATCCACTTTCAATTTCCAACCCTGCTCCTCACACAGGTGGTAAGGCACCATGACACCTCCTTGCATTGACAGTGCCATGTTGAAGTAGGGGTATGAGGGTACAGGTGAAAGCACACCAGTCTGTATGGTGCCTTCATTCTTGACAAAAATCTTCAGCACCATCTATATAGATTCACATAAGTATGTGATTAAGGTATGAACAGACATGTTACCAATTCATTAGTAATGGCAGAAAGTAGTAAAAGTTGATACTAAGACATGATTTTAGGAATCTCAGAGCACAGCTTTCATAATGAAGCTCGGCTTAAGATTAATATGACAGTGGATACATAAAACATTGAACATTATCAACTAATTTTAATACTACATAGGCCTATAATAAAGATAATACTATACACTTATAGATACAGTAGCCTAATCCTAAATCATACTATGAAAATAATTTCCGGCTGACCATAAGGGATCGCTGAGAACCTAAGGTGATAAAAATGTTCTCTGGTGAGGACGGCACAGCCCCATCTCTTTGCGAAATGAACTCAGACACACTCTGTACAATTTTGGGGATTCCAGCAGTGGAGGTGTATGAGCCTGCAAATGCACACAAAGCAATAAGAACCGTGGTGGCTAGTGGGCCTGGCAAGTAAGTCAGTAAAAAATCTACTTTACAAAACTTACAGAATAGTTAAAATCTTACCCACGCTTCCACCCCCGCACTCCCCTAATAAGCCCTTGGCTCTCAGTTGTACATCAACAGGCAGCACCTCACTAGTTAGCAAAGAGGGGTACAAACAGGCAGCAACAACCTTTAACACAATAAACACAGAATATGACAAATGGGTTAAAATAAACAGAGGCTCAAAGGACACATGTGTCCATTAAATCATGCCCCCAGGGGGTTTCGTACCAACAGTACTCGGTGACCTCAAGAAACAGAGATCTATGTGAAAAAATGCCGGAGTTCTCCTTTAAGGTAAACATAGCTGATTCAAAGCTAATACCAAAAAAGACAGACACACATGCAGCTGAAAAAGAACATGGAATAGTAGAGCACACTCGGGAAAACGCACACACAGGAATAGAGAACTGCTGCATGTGTAGTAACACAACATGAATTCTACCCCTGGTTAATAAATATTTCACCACTTATTCAGACATGAGAGAATATATTTCCAAATGTCAGTTGTACTAAAACACAAGAATGGGGTCTTCCTATTTAGGTAAAAGGATAAAGACAATTCAACCATATTCCAGAACTGTACCTGACGGACAAAAGTTAAGGGATTTAGTCCTTCTCTGTGTGGGTCACCCCAAGAACAATCAATCACATTCTTGTAAGGCCTTGTCACTCCCTGAAAGAAAAAAGAAACACTGACAGAAAACATACCATGTTAAAATTACAATAGTCAGCAGTGTGTTTCAGCGCCTGTCTCACTTGTTGAAGCTCTGCAGTGATCTGTGCTGCTCTTTTGGCTAGAGCCACCTGCTCCGAGCTCCGGATACTCCACAGCCTAGAGCTGGCCTCTCTCAGGAGGGACATCCTGACCAGACAAACCCTCGTCCAGGTCCTCCAGATGAAAGACTGCCTGAAAGACTGGAAAACTGTCACTTCTGATAAAAAAAAGTGGGTGTGTGCCATTTCCCTTTTTAAACCCTCCTCAAATAAGTGACTTTTATGTCGTGTCACATGACTGGTCATTTTGACCTTGAATTTGGGTGCTTTGGAAACATATTCCAAATGTGAGTTTTCAGTCTTGAACGTCACATATGTTGTAACATTGGATGCACTATTACAACAATTATTCATAGGGGGGGAATTGTAACTTGTCTGAGACTTGTGTAATAAGTTACAATGTTGGTGCAAACAGTCACATATTAGGCCTATGGACTTTCACTTTATGCTGATCTTCTGATTCATTTTCTGGAAATGGAATAAAGAATTTTTTATGGAGGAACACTGGAGGGACTACTATAAGGACTTTTCTATTGACATTAATAAATGGATATTTTATGTTCTTGTTTACTGTTGAGATTACATCTCAGCCAAAACAATATAATTGTAGCCTATGCTATAATTGTTACTGACCTTTTGAGCCCCATGCGTGTGTATATTTTAACATTTTAAATGCATTGGGCTCTAATTTGAATGATGGGCAAAGTGCGAAGTGGTGCAAGTGGTGGCTAGCATGCAGTAGCCAGAAAAAAACATTCTGAGTTTGATTCCCGGCTGCCACTTGAGCAAGGCACCCAAAGTTGCTCTGGGGAGACTGGCCCTTATAGTCCATGGGCCAGACCAGATACCGGTACCATCTGGGTGGGCAAATTCTAGTTGTGATTTTTTTTATACCTACACATCCCTAGTTTATGTTTTGATATGATAGACCTCTGAGATTGGTAGCTTTTTAGTGGTTATCACCTAATGAAGGGCAATTCCATGGAAAATTGCATTTTTTGTAACATCCATAACGCCAATAAAATGTGATAGTATGGTATGATGTGAATGATTACATGAAATTTGAGCATTTGCTATTTTTGGCTGAAGAATGTAAATGAGAAAAAAATCACAAAAAAATGAAAGTTATCATTCATATCATACAAAAAAGGTATTTCACTGGCATTATGGATGTG
Source organism: Alosa sapidissima (assembly GCF_018492685.1). Lineage (NCBI taxonomy): Eukaryota > Metazoa > Chordata > Actinopteri > Clupeiformes > Clupeidae > Alosa > Alosa sapidissima. Next base: position 48,230,150 of record NC_055957.1, on the reverse strand, counting down.
ACAAAAAGTCAATTTTCCACCACCCTCTAATATAAATCGCATTTTAGACGCCGGGTGCATATCCTGGTTGAAACCATGGTGAAGACACTTGTCAATGTTGTATAATATTGTGTTTGGTAGAGTACATCCTAAACTTTCATTTAAGCACAAAAGGTGAAGCCCTCTGACAAACACATAGGTCACAGGAGCTCTTTGAACCAACAAAAACACAACATTTTCCACAATTTCCACCTAAACTATAGATAGATAGATAGATAGATGGATAGATATACTTTATTGATCCCTAGGAGAAATTCAAGGTCACAGTAGCATACAAACAACACACACACACACACACACACACACACACACACACACACACACATGCAATAACAGCAAAAAAGTATATAATACTTTAAAAGTATATAATATAAAAAACAACAAAGCAAAAAGGACTATAGAAGATAAAGAATATACAAATTTATACAAAATACAAATTCTAAATAAAACTTAATCAAAATCAATTCTAAAAAACAGTATCCACATAGTGGGTGAATAAACAATCAGGTGTGCTTGCAATGACTGAAGCAGGGACTGAGCCTGTGGTTCTCAGTGCATAAGGTAAGGTAAGGTGCTCTGTGTGAATGAGTGTCATGGTGATGGTGCACTCCTATACACTTTCTTTATGCCCTGTGGCATCAAAGAATATTACAGATACAAAAGACAGAAACTTAAATACTCTCTGGACTCCAAGGATTCTGGAAATGTATGTTTTACCCATACTTACCCATACCATTGTTGGATGTGATTTCAGGGCTAAACTAAGAAGGATGACTTTGGCCAAAATTCCGCACATGGAACTTCATTAGGTGATAACCACTAAAAAGCTACTGTACCTATCTCAGAGGTCTATCATATCAAAACATAAACTAGGGATGTGTAGGTATAAAAAATCACAACTAGAATTTGCCCACCCAGATTGTACCGGTATGCTATATTTTGGGTCTTTGGCCCAAGGACTATTAACTGACAAATGTAAGTTTGTCAATTTGGATAAAAGCGTCAGGCATTATATAAATAAACAAATAAATAAATAAGGTGTTCAATCTATCCAATGCTAATTTAATAACTAGTTAAATCTGTGTGTTAATTTAACAACATAGATAAGACCTTAACTGCAAACTGATGAGTCAGCACAGTGTTTTCACATGCCACATTGTGACAAGAAAACTTATAGTATGTTCCAAAATACTGCATTCCAGGCCTAGTTCTTTTTTTATGAGGGAGTTCAGAAACACTTGTTGATAGACTTAGCCTACCATTAAAAATATTTTAATTATTTTCAAATCCTGACTATTAAAAGAACAGACCATTTTGATCTTCATGGCAATTTGTATAGGTAAATAATCTAAGAGAAAGCCCAGCCACACAACAAGAAATAATCTACACTCAGAAACCAATTCCTATAAATCCATATTGGAGTCCATGTAGTTGTAACCATTCAATTTAGTGTATCTGTTGTGATTATTCGATAGGCCTTACAAGTATGCCAGGCCGATATTTCTTTAGGCTTCTCATTTGCAGCATGTCCGGCGGACATCAACTTGCTGCCTCGCGGGATCTCTGCATAGGAGTATTGCGCATGTGCGCAGGCAAGAAAGAGACAACTATTGTGGTTGTGTCATGGCGGCGAAGCGGAAAGGAAATTTGTGTTGACCTGACAAAGTATTGGCATTAAATCGGAAACATCGATACTAAGGCTACAGTTTAACGACTATATATTTCATTTGTTGTTTTTGTTAGACATTGTCCATTATGAATTGCAGTACAAACGTAGTTCAAGTGACCAACGTGTCACCAAGTACAACATCGGAGCAGATGCGAACGCTTTTCGGATTCCTTGGAACCATCGAGGAGCTGAAATTGTTTCCGCCAGAGTAAGTGAAACTAGCTAATGTTAAAATAGAAAGCCTGCAACGTTACACTGTACGCTATGGCCTTGTGGAGTCACATTGCTGCATAATTTGGTAGTGAACACAACTTGATCCGATTCCTCGCCTGTAAAATACATCTGCCCATCTGTTTGAACAGCTTGCGTTAGCTAACGATACATGGTCGCTAACGTTAGCTCATGTTAACTGAATGCTAGCTAACAAGATCCACAAGGTTTCCATGGGTTTAGGACGTTTCCTTGGCTTTGACGGTAAACTAGAGGAAAAGTTATGCGGCATTGCAGATCAGAGAAATTACCAAAAGATTTGAGCCGAAGGTCAACATGGATGCATCTGCGCTGCAAGTAATCTGGGTTACTTTATTGTGTCCAGCTAACCGTAGATACACAACGTTAGCTCGCCACCCAGTCATCAGCACTAGGTAACATTAGCAGAGCGTGCCGTTTCCCTCAAGCTAGCACCTAGCTGCGTTAGCTAATGTAGTTTAGTAGGTTCTGGCGCCCCTTACTACACCACTCTTATTGATTTAGTCCAATTTAGGATGGATTTAGGATCAGCAGAGAATGAATTTGGTGTAGCGTTATTAAGGTGTCTAGAGAACAATCTCACACACATAACCATCTCTACAGTGATAGTTATGGCGTATTGTTAACGTTAGGTCAGTTGAATTTGGCGTTGTTACTGAGGTCAGAAAATGGCTTGTTTTTTGTAATTCCATATTGAGTTTGTGTATGCATTCCATGTGTTTTCATGGAAGTGTTTGTTTCAGTGATGTTTCTCTTATGTGATGTTGTGATGTGATGTCCCCCCCAGCGAATCTCCGCTACCAGTAACATCGCGGGTATGCTTTGTGAAGTTCCGTGAGGCAGAGTCCGTGGGAGTGTCTCAACATCTGACCAACACAGTCTTTGTGGACCGCGCACTGATAGTTGTTCCATTTGCTGAAGGTTGGTGTGCTACATACTTTTGCGTGTCTGTTGTGAACCATTCTTATGTGACCCCATACTGTTGGGAGAGTGAGGCCATCCTAAAACTCTGAGTCTGGGAACAATCTGTCATCTTAATTTGTAGACTTAGCTGGCATTTTTTTTTTTTTCATTTCTCCCTTGTCTTTGGGGTTTGTTGGGGGTGCGTCACTCTCCCAATACAGGTTCTGTCTGTCTACTTCCTATCAGAATACAGGTTCAGATTTGTAAAAAGTCATCTAGCTGGGTTCTTATTAAAGGCCTTTGGCACACTATAAGAACATAAGCTAAATAAGCAAGAATTAAGTGACCCAAGCAAATTGCGTCCCATTAACCTCTGCATAGGATCAGTTGCATGGACTGCACGTTAACATGGCACTGACACACCTAGTAGATGGGGTCAGTGACTTTGTCACTGATCGTCGTCTGTCTCAGCATAACTCAAGTCTATCAAAGGTCTGTTATAGGGTCCCTGGACAGAGCAACGCGGGGCCAGAGGCTTCCCAGAAGACAGATGAAGTATTTGTGCTAAAAGCATAACCATGTCTTTGAAATAATTTATTTTCTCTCTCCTCCCACAACAGACTTCTCGTCTATTAAACTTCTCTCTGTTATTTGTGTGTGTGTGATTTTTGTAGTGGAGAAGGCAAAAGCAGAGCCCGCTCCTTGATGGCTGAAAGTGGTCTTCTGCCTGCCAACAGGGGGATTGTAGACAGTTACAAAAGGCCAGCAAGCATTTCAAGCCCCCCCCCCCCTTTCTCTCCATTTTTTAAATCTGTTCTCTCTCTGTGTTCTTTCTCTAATTCTCTTCTTCAGATGCATCATGCATTTTAGATGAACAACAGCAATAATTTCACTTCAGTTTAACGTCATAGAAACGATATATGCAGTCAATCGATTCTACTGCTTTATTAAGTTTGTGATTCCAAAATTGCAGTGCTTTTATCCGGTGTCTTAGTTGTGAATAGTCACATGAATTGGAATTTATTGTCAGAAGCACTGCATCCTTTAATGGTCACACTGTACAACTGTGCAGGTGACAATACAATTCCCAAATTGTGGTCTTGTATTCTCTTCGTCTCTCATCCCAAAACATTCTGATTTTTAAAAACAAATAGTTTGCTCTTATCATCTCAATTTGAAAAGTGGTCTCAAGTTTTACAATCTGTAGCACAGGCTCACTTTGTGATTGGACAGTCAGATGATGCTTTTGCACAGTTGTATTGTCAGTGATATCAGAAAGGTAAATGAGGATGTGAATGAGCCACTCCACATGTAATGCGTGACTGGTGTAGTGCCCTCTCTTTAACAGTGGTCTTTCTGTTTTTGTTGTTGTGTTTTACAGTTCTTTTTCCTGGCTCTGCCAGCCCTGTTTACCAGACCCCTGCAGAAAATGCCACCCAACAGTTTTGTCTCCTGCAGCACAGTCTTCTCTCTCATGTTGCCTGTTCTATGTGTTTCTCTGTATACTCTGTCCCTGTGCACTCGGTTTATTTTGAAGTCATGCACACACACACACACACAAACCCACAGCACACATACACACGTGCATACACACATGTATCATTTTGCATCGATCCCGTTAAGAATATTTTTATGTTCAGGATTCGTTTTCTCTTCCCATCCCCCTCTTCCCAGAAGCAAAGGCTATTGTTTAGCTCAGTGGTAACGTTGACGGGCTTTTGTTGGCTGTGAAACCAGAGAGCTTCCAGTTTTCTGAGCTCTCCACTTTAGGCCCAGATCCGGAGCCCCGTAGGTAGAATATGTGAGTGAATATGTCTTAGGTTTGTGTAAAGGGCTGGGCTATTTTGAATGATCCCATACTGTCAGGTAAGGATGGTTTCCAGCAAAAGCCCAAAACTAGAATTATGAATCCTAAATGTCAATTACATCTTAATTCACATGATGCATAAGAATCATTGTGTTGCTGGTAAGTCTCACCAAGACATGATGTACCATGTTAATGTTGATCTCCGAAATCTCTTAAACTCTTTTTGTTTTGTGTATCTCGATTTTTCTTCTGTGTGCTCTTTTAGCGAAGCAGCCAACGTGAGTCGCTTGTTCATAAAACACCTATATGAAAGTTGAGAGCACATCCCCTGTGGAGAACCGACTGTGCTCGCTAACGTTTGGTTCATGACTTAAAAAACGAGTTCAGGTGATCACATCTTGGCAGTCTCAACTGCAGTAGTGTGTATTTGTGACATTTTTTTATTTTTTTATTTTCCCCATCTTAAGTTATTTAACATTGATAGAAAAAAGAGGGTCCAGTCAAAGCCACATAGCACTGAAGGAACCTGTACTGAAAGAAAAGTACAAGAGCTTGTTATGAAACTTGTGGCTAGCTGTTGATCTGAGGTACTGACCTGAGTAAGATGTCTTCTTTTTGTACTTTTCTTTTGCCTTTATTTTCTTTGTATGTCTTTTTTTTCTCTCTCTCTCTTTTATGTGTCTTTGGATGTCTACCTTTTGCTTGAGTCTAATGCTGTGTCTTCTTTATGTAGGGGTTATTCCTGATGAGGCAAAAGCTTTGTCTCTGCTGGCGCCAGCAAATGCAGTGGCTGGGATTCTTCCAGGAGGTGGTCTGCTGCCCACCCCCAACCCCCTGGCATCGGTGACGGTGAGCACACAGTCCAACACAACCTCTGTCCCGCAGCGGTTGTATATTAATCTCTGTTATCACTGGGTGAAATCTCTAAGATAAATGGCAAGGGTGGCTGGAGTTCATTTCATTGTCATGCCACCCAGCAGTCGGCTTCAAAATATTGATCGAACAATTGCTCCTGTTTGTTCATAGATGGGAAATCCTTTGGGTGGCCTGGGAGCACCCAGCATGGACCCATCTCTGGGAGCCTTTGGACTGCCCGGAGCAAACATGAATCCTCAGGTGAGGTTTTCTTTTTTTTTTTCTTCTTTTTTTTTTGGATACCGTGTTGATTGTGTGTTCCAATTGTATTCTTCAAATGGAGTTTCCCAGTTATGATACCCACCCAGAGTTCGACATTTCAAAACTGGAACACACTCAACTTGGGTGTGACACAACCCCCTGGTCCCAGCTACCACTTACACTGAATCAGAATTTAATTTTATTTGCCAATGTTCACACATACAACAGATTTGGTTTTGGTTGGTGTCACTCTGGCAACACCGTAAATGGACAGTGACAATAAATAGACATTACTCACATGCATATACACGTAGATGGAACACAATAAACAAGCAATATACAGATTACATAAACTGACCAGACAGTGGATGTGCATGTGAAGTGCAGTATGGAGTGCTATGACAAATTTTAGATTGTAAATGGTTAAGAGATGTTGTTGTTATTGTTATAATAATAATAATAATAATAATAATAATATCATTTCAAAAAGTAATTTGTGCATTTTAATTTTCAGTCTCTCACTGCTGAACAGCTGCTGAAGATCATGACTTCTGTCGATCCAAAGTAAGTTACCAAGAACCTGGTACACAGTGACTATTTTCAAGTAACTTTAACAAGATTAGTTAGCTGGTGACAGTAGATTTCTATTAAGACGTACCAATGCTGAGCGTATTCTCTTGCCTCTTGATTAGTACTGTAGTAATTTGTGTCTCTTTTTCACTCCTATAGAAATAGGAAAGTAGGGAAGTAATAGGATATAGGACGTCAGTCATGTCAGGAAGTCAGGGCTCGAAATTAATCTCAGTGTCCGCAGCTGTCCCGAATTCTACTTTATATTGTCTCGGACTTAACCACCAGTGTCCCAAATTCAAGTTCTTGTTTTTTTCCATTTTACGTAATAAACATGGCATAATAATCTTGTTTCAGTAACTCGCATCACTTCATTGACTGGTCCACCACGTAAGTTCTGAACACTTAGTGTATTAAACACCATTTTATGAATATTAATCTCCCACCTGCTGTCCTGCCTACACCACACTCATTTCCAGAGGTTGCGATATAGACTCATTGTACGTCATTTTGAGGTTGCGCTAGACTTTCTCATTATCCGTTGCGTCAATAATCTATTTTCATTTGTCTTTAATTTTAATGTCAGTTTGTTTTGATGTCATATCCCGCAAATCTCAGTGAAAAATTACCAGTACCCTCGGAAATTACCGTGACTCTGTCAGATACTCTCAGATATTCGTTGGTTTTCTCAGGATTATAAGCCTATCTTAGAATTGCCACAGGGAAATGTAAAATGCTAACTTTGAAAACTGTTTTCATAGTTATCTTGCAAGACTATTGTTTTGCAGTGTTTAGGTCATGGCTTTGTTGCCGTTTCGTCTGTAAGTGACAGTTTTTTAGTCAGGCACAGGACTAGCCGGTCATCTCGTTTTTTTAGAACACCAACGTAACCTTACACCATCAGTCAAAAATGTTCACAATGTCATGAAATCAAATGCAATTTCCCAGCCTGCTTCAAAACCTGTTTTTGTATTATTTTATTCAGACAAGAAAGAAACATTAGATTCCCATCTGTGAATAGTTTAGGGGGAAAAAAAATATCCATTTTGAAATTTGCTTTGACATTATTTCTACTCTTCTGGAGTTGTCCCAGACTTTCTATGGTTTACCGGGAGCAATTTGTTTGGTCCCTGGGACAACGGGACACCAGTAATTTCAAGCCCTGGTCATGTCAGGTGAAGTTCATTTGTTCGCTAAGGTCTTTGCTGGTTTCTGTGCAGAATGAATCCCATGGCGGCTGGCATGGGTCTGAACCCTGCAGCAATGAAGGCAGACGCGGCCAGCAAAGAGATTGAGGAGGCTATGAAACGGGTGCGAGAGGCCCAGTCGCTGATCTCCGCTGCCATCGAACCTGGCAGTAAGTGCAGATGTCGTATAATTTGTAACCCACATTTCAAACATCTCGTTATTGCAGTCTTGTCTTCAAATGAGAGTTGTGTCTGTGTTCTCCTGACAAAGAGTTTGTGTTTGTAGATAAGAAGGAGAGCAAGCGGAGCAAGCACTCGCGCTCGCGGTCCAGGTCCAGGCGGAGGAGGTCCCGCTCCCGGTCCAGACACAGGTACAGAGTGGCCTCAGAGGCCCCATGTGGCCAGGACTAAAATGTCTGGGTCTTTTTATTGATTGTGACAGGTCATTGACTTAATTCCCCGTGTGTGTGTGTGTGTGTCAGGCGCTCCAGGAGCAGGTCTAGGCGGCGCTCGCGATCCAGGAGCAGACGACGATCCAAGAGTCCCCGCAGGAGGAAGTCTCACTCTAGAGAGCGTGGCAGACGATCACTGAGCAAGCCCAGGTTCGCCACCCCCCCCTTCTGTCTCTTCTCTTTGTTCTTTTGGGGTTTTTTTTTTTCCATTTCCATTTGATTCGTTCCCATCTGGCCACAGGTTTCTTGTTGTTGTCATTTCCCTGTGCATTCTGATGTGTTGTTTTGAATCCAGGGACAAGAGGAAGGATGACCGAGACAAGAAGCGCTCCAAAACACCCCCCAAGAGCTACAGCACTGCCAGGAGGTCACGCAGCACCAGCCGGTGAGCGCGCACACACACACACACACACACACACACACACACTCTCTACTGTTAAATTATTCATGTAATACCCTCTGTTGATGACTCACCCTTGATTCCATTCACAACCTGGTGGAAATGAGGGCTGGTTCACAAGACAGCACCAAGGTTCAAACAATTCTGAACAGAACGCAGTTCAATAACCAGTTCTCTGTTGGTCGATAAGCACCCCTTATGAGCGCTGATCCGTTTGTTTGTACTCTGCTGTGTCATCCTACAGGAGAAGGAGGAGAAGCCGCAGCGCTAGCCGAAGTCCCAAGAGGATTGTGTCAAGGTCTCCTTCGCCCAGAAGGTTAGTGTCGGATCACACACACAAGACACTGGAACATTACGTTGGGTTTACAGGCTTCTAATACAGGTTTTCCAATCTGAATGTTACTCATTGGCGAGACTGTCAATCACCTAATTCTTCTTCTGCACACTTCTTTATTACAGTTTTTAAAGAGGCTTGTGTCTCTCACATAACTGACAGTCAGTAGTTGTAAATATTTCATTACCACTGTGGGCATAACAGTTAATTCGGTCGTAATTATGCATGTGGCGTTCAGACATCATGACTTGATATTGTGTTTTAGTGCACTGAACGCTGGTGTCATTCAGGACTCTGACATGCTTTTGCTTTTAACGCCGACCACACTGCTTCGTTTCCATAGACACAAGAAGGAGAAGAAGAAGGAGCGAGAGCGTGAAAAGGACCGAGGGCGCGACCGAGACAGAAAGGTCGAGAAGGACCGCAACCGAGACAACAGGGAGCGATCCACTAGCAAGAAGAAGAAGTCCAAAGACAAGGACCGGGACCGAGACAGGAAGTCCGACAGCGAGAAAGGAGACGTCAAGGTGCTTTATCAGTGAATGTATTTCACAGCCTGACCTGACTCTACTAGTAGGTGCAGCAAAGGTTGTTGTTGCCAAAAGTAGCCTGGTTTGAAAAAGATGCGTTTTCACTAACATAGGAAGACTATGCCCAGACCACTACAGTGAAAATACACTTGCGTTAAAAATGGTCCTGTGTAAAAGTAAATTTTAAAATTGGACTCTGTTCCAGTTTTCCAAAACAGTTTTTAAGTCCCTCATAAGGAGTTGATGTGTGTAGAATTAGTTTGTTGTCGAGTTCGATCTCTTGGCTTTATTTCTTCAACTGGAGTCGTCTGGCCCTCAGGTCACGCGTGACTACGATGAGGAGGAGCAGGGTTACGACAGCGAGAAGGAGCGAGAGGACAAGAAGGAATCGGACGACTCCGGCGCCTCTCCTGTCCACGCCAAGGGCAACGGCGTGGGGGTAGCCAAGGAAGCCAAGCTCAACGGCGACGACCACCATGAGGAGGAGGACATGGAAGTCAGCGACTGAGCCAGAAGAACCAATGTTACTGTTATCTCGAAACCCCCCCCCCCCCTAATCAGTTCTGAGTGGCAGGTTACACACCCAAGATGCGATGACTTAACATGGCATATCACTCAGAAAAAAAAACCTTTTAACCATTTTTTTTTGACCATTTTAGTTCATGTGTATAGCTGTTTTCCTCCTGACAGACATAAAGTCAATCCATTAGTAATGTTGTGGTGGATTGGTCTGTAGATGGAAAGTAATGTCATTTTTTCCATTTTGTTTTGTTTGCAAACGAGCAGGGCAGTTAAAAATTGAATGGTTGTAATTTTTAGTGGACCTGGGTCTGTGATGTTGGTAGCAGTGAGACCCATGTCACAATTTTTTTTTTAATGCGTTGACCTTAACTTGATCATTACGCTTTGAATTATTTGAAGTCATGTAAGCTTGATACATTGTGTATAACCCTGTCCCTCATGAAGGGGCATTCATAATCAGAAATCATTTCCCTCACATCATTTCTTGTCAGCAGCATTTTTTTTCACCTCTGGTGATCTTACAGAAGTATATATTCAAAGTGTGCCGTCATTCTTGTTAATGGCAACGTGTCGTTTCCCCTCTGAGACTCGATGGCTAATGTACAGTATAGTCCTATGATGCTTAAGATCCTAGTAGCCAATATTCAGTAGAGATGATTGCTGAACGTTTATTTGGGTTTGTGATGTGTTTTATTGTTGCCTCTTTTTATACTATAAATAAACAGATGGTTGAAAAATGCATTTGTTGTAAATATTTTATCAGAGTGTGAGCAAAGTTACTTCCATGGCAAAACTGCAAAACCTTTCTGTTGGTAGATACTCTTATGTACTAGAACGAAAGCATAAGACAAACCAAGTATTTGCTTTTGATATGTATGTTTTATTACTGCTTGGATTCTTATGAAAATATTATAGCATATGTGTTAACTGTACAGTTTGAAGTTTCTAATGTGATGTTTCCATAGAGTATACATCAAGATTCCTCTGACTTCAGAGGAAAAAATAACATGCTTCAAGCTCTCTGCTTTACAGTACAAAATTGGGATGAACTACTGTCTGTAAATGAAACAAACTAAACCATGGATTTAACAGCTTTACAATAGAGCTATACCACAATTGTACATTAAATCCTTAGCACAAAACCTCACTGTGTAGTTAAGTCACCATTGATTGGTGACTAATTACACAGTGATTGGTGATTGATCTTATTGGTGTTACACTTTGCGGAGGTGACTTCCCAAGCTCTAGTAAGGCTCTCCACTGAATGTTATAGTGTTATAGAAATGTATGGACTCAAGGACCCACAAACGGGCAACACAGTAAAACCACAGTATACTTACAGAATGTAAAATACAAAACAAATGATAAAAACTGGAGGAAAAATAAATCAGTTTTCTAGTGGATCGTGAGCTGTAGTGCTGGTGCGTTATTTAAGGAGTACTGCACTCCTTAGTCAGATGGGAGGTTAAATGACTGCGGCAAAGTGCTGGACTGCTACATAGGGCTTCATTTGGTACGCTGCTGCGACTAAGTGGGAATGAGAGGCTGGAGTGGTCGGGCGGTGGCAACGGTGGCGTGAAATGGTTGCCTTTCGCGCTGGAGCGTTTGCATTTCAGAGCTGCACGTCGCAATGCTTCTGCCTGGGAGACTCGCTCTGAAGCCGCAGTGTGTTTTAAGTCACTTGTCGCCGCAGCTCTGTAGCTTTACTGGAGGCGTGTTGGTGGTGGGGGGGGCTACTTACAGTGTTTTACGCACACCATGCATCAAGCACACCAGGTGCAGGGGGGGTCAGTACAGACTACATTCACACGGAGTATAACCTGTTATCTCACACAAACGCAACTCACAGAACGCACTATGAGGACAGACAGACGGACAGTTACACTGGCAAACCAAAGGCAAGCACTGGAGTGCACAGCCAGACGGGGACAGGTGAAAGGGTTCTAAACGTGTGCCTGTCAAAATGCCCTCTACGGTTTTTAGTTAGCTCGGCTAAGACATCCCTCACAGCACAGGCATCAGATTCAGTAGGTACAGTGTTACATCACTTGAAATCAAAGGCAGATTCAATTTAAAATGGAAGGTACATCACATAGAATGTTTTAAGAATTTCTACAAAGGGTCTCTTTCTTCCTCCACATTTAACAGGGTTACAAATTCAGTGCACTCCCCAAAGAGGAAGGATGTGGTGTGTGATTTCATCCAAGGAACACGATCCACACTGATCAACACTGCTAACGGTGAAGACTTATGTGGTAAGGACTTGAGAGGTAAATCTCCTGAAAATAAGAATGGCTTCTTTATAACTTAAATACTAAAAAGCCATCTTAACATGAATGTCAGACAATATCCCACAAGGGGATACGCAGTCAGTTTCACCTTCTTAAAATCACCAGCGGTTATATGGAGAGGTCTTTATGTGTGTTGGTTGGTTTTAGGAGTGAAAAGTGGGGGCTGGAGGAGGAAACAATAAACTATGTGGCATCTCCCTTTATCGCATGACCTTGCTTTAGAGGTCAGGAAAGCGGCTTGGGTCCTCTTTATAGCTGGTTGGGATGGTGAAGAGGGACTCCTCAAACTCACGGTAGCGGAACTCTTGGAACGTCACAGTAGCCGTGATGGTAGGAAAAACCGGGATGTCTGTAGCCCAGAATAAAAAATAAATCAGAAACAGTCATGCATTTTAACAAACGGCTCATTACATCTGTCAATAATTCAGTCAGTGACTTACACTTCCACATGAACACAGAGTCGACAAGCGAAAGTGCCAAAACAGCATTTGATATGTTTAACAGTCCTACCCAGCTTGACAGGAAACCCTGGAGGAAGCTTCATCTGAACAAACTCTCGTAGCTTGTTGAAGTGCTTAAAGGGAGCGACGACCTCCAAAACATTCAGTAATCTGCAGGACAGACAAGAATGAGAAACAACAAGACAATGTTCAAATGTACGCTTCAACAGCAGCGTGCTGAACTCTGAATCTCAAGAGGAGACTTGGAACAAAAGGAAGGGAGGATACATACGACTCAATGCCCAGAGGAAAATCCTGGCTCATGGCTACCGTGGCCTTGAAATTCTTCTTGCTCTCCTTGCACACCAAGTCACGGCCAAGATGGGGGGGCCTGGATAAGAGGAAAAACACACACAATCACCATGTTAGTCCCACAGGTGCCAGCATGATGCTTCTGCCTACTTTCTTTTTCTTTTTTGCAGAAACTGTGCAGCTTCTGAATAATGCTATCAAAGCTAATGTCATGCAGTTCAGATCTCAAGGCAGAACCAGTGCTGATGAGCACAGCGATGTGTGAATTGGCTGTGCGGTGCTCGGCCTCACACAGCTTCGGACAGAACCGTTGCCCCTGTGCTGATGCATTAATGATGAAGTGTGTGAGCGGGAGACTGAGGTAAGCTGGGCGCTTGTGTGGCTGCGGTAGCGGTGCTTACTTTCCCTGCTCAGCACTGATGTACTCCTCCCAGGAGATGGTGTTTGCCTCGGGCGCGCTGAGAGACTGCCTTCGGACAGGCTGCAGTGGACAAGCAGCAGGAGAAACGCCACGTTAGCATCCATTCATCACTCACACACACACAGACAAAACCTGAGACAATCCTGTTTAAAACATGCCGTGTTCCATGCGGCTAAGAGGCTGCCAAAGGAGAGACTGAAACTGGCATCGGCAGCAGTCTGAGAAAAGAACATTGTACCCCTCTTAGTTTAGCGAAGCCTCTTAACGTCAAAGATAACAAAATCGGAGAGGGCGATGGTGGGAATAATAAGAAAATGTAAAAAAAAATGGCTTTAAAAAAAGGTTTAAAAAAACAAAACAAATTTAAATCCTTTCCCGTCCTAATCCCCTTCCTGCTCACCCGGCCCGGCGTGCACGCACTCACCTCGAAGTTCTGCTCGGCGAGGCTTCCGCCCTTGCTGAGGCTCTCCATGATGGCCTTGTTCCTGAGAATGTCCTCCTCGCTCAGGTGCTCGCGGCGCTTGCGCGATTCAAGCATAAGGCCGTTCACTGCATAGAAGTCCGCCAGGAAGTTCCCCACCCTCTCCTGAGAGAGAGAGAGAGAGAGAGAGAGAGAGAGCACCACATACAATCAACATGGGTGAGATGCTGAAAGTCTGGACTGAGAAAGTGTGCTAAGGCCAGAGGTGAAATGGTTCAATAATGGACACAGAAGCACCACATAGGGCAGAGTGCTGGAATGTATCGATTTATTTTTCAGATATTCTAGCAGAGTTCTTCAGCAGAACTTTAGAGTAACCAGGGCCGTGACCTGAACTTTCAGGGCGCCCAAACACTGATGAAATATGTGCATGAATCACGCACTGAAAAGATAAAATGCTGATGAAATACTGCACTCTACACAGCTTCAGGTCAAATAGGTGTGTTACTGTGTGTGCATGTGTGTGTGTGTGTCTGTCTGTGGTGAACCTCACTCTGGATAAATGCTTCAGCCAAATAAATAAATGTAAATGTATGTAACTGCGAGCGCAATTGAGAGGGGTTCTCACCGTCTTGTCCTCCCTGAAGAGCCAGCCACTCTGACTGCGAGAGAAGCTGATGGACTTGGTGGAGAGGGTGGCTGAGTAAATGTCACTGCTCATCAGAATGTCCACCTCCTCCTCCGTCTCCATCTCAGACTCCTGTAACCACAACGCAGTCCAGCATGACAACAACCATCAGACTACAGTGCCAGCAGCCTTGCAATGGCTTCCAGTGCATTTCAGAATCCAGCATAAAGTGACCCTGATTGTTTTTAAAGCTGCATACAGGCTAGGTATGCCACACTCTTATACTTTCTCCAGATCAGAAATGTCTATGCCTCAATCACATTTGACTTGCACAATAAGGGGACCACGTCACTGCTACTGTTGTGCCAAGACATTGGAATGGTGCGCCAAGTGACCTCCGAGATGCTTTATCTGTGACTGATTTTTAAAGTATTCGAAACCTGTTGGCTTCTGGAACTGTGATTTGAGGACACCATGTTGTAACATCATTGTAATGCATGAATTGTGTGTCTTCTATTGTACAGCTCTTTGGTTTTAATACACTATATAAATAAAATGTACGTACTTACAAGAACATACAGGTTGCATCTGTGGCCATATGTGTGGGGGAGATCATAAAACCAAACCCAACTGGCAGGAAGTGTCTCATTTGGGTGGATGGGAAGAGTTCTGAAGAGAGAGCAGGTGATCACTCACCTCATGGTGAATGCGCTGGTACACTTTCTGCTCGTTGTCAAGGACGACAAAGGCCTCGGCAGGAGGAGCGTCCCCGTTAAAGATGAAGCTGAGGTCACCACGCTGGCACTTCATGTCACTGAAGTCAATCAGGGTGGTGTCCAGTCTGAAAGACAGAGACAGACAACATGAGTATTTCTGTATGCCTTCAAGCATTTTTTGATGTTATTTACACAAGTTAATACATATTGTATATGAATCTGTAAAGGGATGAAAAAAACCTCCACCTGATATTGATCCCTTGCTTGTAAATCTTGCAGGCGTCAGATGGCAAAATCCGTGACAGGAGAGGCACTGACGGGGTTAAATAATACAAGTCACCACAACAATAGCAGCAGCTGCTTGAATAGTGAACAACACAGTCCAGACAGCAACAATTCAGGCTACCTGGGAAAATAGTCTACACAGACCATTAGCAGTCCAGATAATCCAATGCGCCACAAATGCAACATAACCTCAAAGCAATTAGCTCACTCTGATGGCAAACAAGAATAGACTGTGCTAATTAGCCGAGTGATTAAAAGAACTCTTAATGGCATTTCCACGGGCACGAGGAATGGGACCTGAGCCAAACTACCGTGCGATGTGACACTGGGCTGTTAAGAAAACTGTTGAAAACTAAAGAGAGCAACAACCTCCTGTGAACCTCTGGGCATTTTGCCCCCTCACTGCTCTAAGAGTCTCTTCGAACATTTGGATGGAGGGGAAACAGGTGGCCTCAAGCTGACCCTCACCTCGCAGGCTTCCTCTAACAGCTTTGATTAACAACTTCCTTCACGCAAGTGTCGGGGTGAGATTTGCAAACACTTACCCCAGCTCTGAAAGTCCCAGTGAAGCTCTAAGTAAAAGTCTCCAAGCTAGAGAGATAGAGGTATGAGAATCTAATCAAGAGGCGGCAGACACAAAGCACTTGTTGTATCACCTGGCAGGCATTTTGGATTGACATTCTATTTGTCTGTCAGTGTGTAGTGTGTGTTTGTGTATCTAGTGAAATGGAGTGTGTGTAAGTGTAGTGTATGTACTGCATTTGAGTGCAGTGTGTGTAGTTTACTGTAGTGTGTATGTCTAGTGTAGTGTAGTGTAGTGTAGTGTAGTGTGTGTCCTTTACCTCTCGCAGTGCTTTGAGCAGCCGGGGCCTTTTGTCCTCCACACTCTCCCTGGACTGCTGCTTCAGCTTCCGCAACAGAGCTGTGACTGGAAACAAGAGAGGAACTGCTTAGCATGATGTGTGCACACACACACACACGCACGCACGCACAAACATAGACACATGAACCAGCCCCATCTGCACCTACACGCATGCACACACACATGCACACGGAAACACAGAGAAGTCAGACACATAAACCGCCCCCATCTGCACGCGAGCACGTACACACACACACAGAGAGGGAGGTAGTTACTGTACAAAACTACATATATATCCTAGTCAGACACACATAAACATGTGCAAAAACAAACATAATAAAACAAATATTTGCTGAGCTTAGATGGGTCAACAAACTGGAAAATCCAAAGTTGGCGTTTTAGCTGAATCTGAATATCTGGTGCAGATGTAAACATCACTATACAAGTGGCACTAGTGTCACACAAAATACCGCAGCGATTTAATTTGATCTTGTATATCAATGAGCCAAGTGGCATGCGCATATGCAAAACACGTCTGTATACAACACGTGCATTTCATACCAAGAGGGGAAAAGTGTTATTGTGTACGACGCGCTGAGCACGCTCCGAGAGGCCACTTCAACGGGTCCAGAGTCAGCACTGGACCCCAGGCCACAGAGCATGCCATGTGTTGCTCGGCAACAGCTCAGCACAATGCACGCTAGCTCACACTCGGGCACGTAGACACAAACAGCCCCCCTCACTGAGAAGAGGACATCCAACTACATATGTGCTGCTATGTGCTATGGGCTTGCACACATGCCCGGTGCATTGTGTGCTGCTGACGCAGCCGTTTCCAGCTGTGCCATGTTGGCCCAATGTACCAGGACAGCTGGGCTTCTTCATGCATGAAGACTGCAGGGTGCGGGTCCTTCTATGGAACTCATAAGCTGCATATATAGAGGCCAAGTTTGGTCAATATCACCTTGGTCTCCATGCCCCGTGGGACTTGAAGGGGAAGGGTGAGGGTGATGGGGGCATGTCTTGGGGTCACCTGAGCAGTGCTATTCTGAGCTGGCTTGATGGATTGGCTGGTTGGTTCTCTGTGAGAGGCATGGAGACAGACTGCACACCTCCCAGCATCAGAGGTGTGCTCTGCCAAGCCAAGCCGAGCGTGACACGCACACGTGGGTATGTATATGTATGTATGTGTGTGTGTGTGTGTGTGTGTGTGTGCATTGCGGAATTCATTTTGCATTACACAAGGGCATGAAGTGTTCAACTGAGAGTGCAATGATCTGTTGTGGAATTCGAAACACATACAAAGCGACCATGCCAGATCCCCCTTTTTTCAGTGTGTGGCTTGTGCGTGAGTGTGCACACACGGATGCGCACACAAACACACACACACATATATTTAAGTCCCCTGCGGACACCTTATGTTGAGACTCACTGACCGATCATGAGGTGTGTGACCTTGGCGACAGTAGACCAGTTGAAGTGCTGTTTCTCATGATTTAAGCAGGTCCACTGGTCAGAGCTTAGCTGCCCTTGTGTGTCCTTGATCGCTGTGTGGACACAGTGCTCCTGCCCGCCAACCCACCCCCCATCCCCGCCTCCTCCACCAATTACTGTCCCCCGAAGGTCCACTGTCCTTCCTGTCCTACAATACCCATAAACAAGATGGGGAGAAGTCCTCACTCTCACACACACATTATTGTTTTACATGAGCACACTATGAACCGACGAACAGAATAGAGTTAGTCATAGCACCACTGAGTGAAACACTGCATTGCAGCTTCACGCAGCCTACTGCATCAGAGGCGAGGAGTCTGATGCTTTCCCATTCAGCCACAGTCAGTCCAATGGCCTTGAATTATTGTTGATTTAGTCCCAAATGCTCAGAAGGCCCATGACATACAAAAACATTCTGATTATTCCAGGGATCCCATGGCATCGTTTGGAACAAATATTTGACTGCAGAAAATGGTGTAACTGCTCCAAAAGTGGTCGTTTGCTCAAACTGAGGCAGTTATTTACATAAACATGTCACTAGGGATAGCACAGTTATAAAACTACCCTGCATTTCAATCCACTTAAGTGCTTTAAGCACATTTTGCACAAACCAATAAAAAAAAAGTTAATTGGGCTAAACACAAACCCTTTCATGGGATTAAACAGCACATAGTGTCAATCAATTCATTGATTCACATTCAACCATTCAGAAAATACAGCCTTAACTGTGATCAAGGAGCACTGCTACAGGCATCCACAGACAACATGCCAACCAACCAACATGCATTAACGTTACACGTGCATGGCAACCATGGAGGCAAAATCTCAATAAAGGTCTCCCAGATTTAAGGTGATGGTTTAATCAAACGCCTCGGTCTCCTGTGCCTGCCAAGGTTCTGGGTCAGGCACCCACTCTGATATATGTGGACAAAAGAAAACTAGGACACAGTCATATAAATGAGTAGAAGCTCTGAAACGGTGCACTCATTCCTCTTTGTCCTTTCAGGTCAATAAAAGCAACAACCGACAACAACCCTTAAATCTGTAGACTGCACAGAGTGCTATTAAAAACACATCTGGTAGAGGGACATCACCTCAGATCATTTCCATTTGTGCTATTGAGGATAACAGCGACGCATCAAATGTAATTAGAGTGTGTGGCAAGTGGCACGGGTGGATTCACTCATCATCCACAGCAAAGAGAGGACACACACACACAGACACACACACACACACACACACACACATTACCGTTTATGTCCGATGCAACTGGACCACCAACGGGAAAACACGGGGGGGGGGGGGGGGGGGGGGATACTAATGGAAACTAGTGGCCAGGTCTGGAATAGGATCATCATTAGCTAGTGCACACAGGCCGACAGTGCTAAGCCGCAGGCGCCGACGCCACTCATGGGCTAGACTAAGCCGGCAGACAGGACCCATTTCTGGCTAGGCATGATCCAAAAGGGCCAAAAGCCAATCCCTCGCCTCGTCCATGCACCGCCCCAGTAACGGCTTTGGATGGGGAACGCAGCTAATGTCATGGGGGAGTCTAGAGCTCTGGGTGTCCCCTGCAGCTTTCACATACAGATATGTGGTGTTCCCTTGAGCCAATAGCTTATTTTGCTTAAGTATACAAACAGTGTGGAGAGGCTTTTCTTCCTTTGGGGGCCTCAATGTTCCATAGCTGCATCACCTTGAGTTCATATTGGTCAGCTCAGCACATCTCTTTATTCATCCTCCTATTAAGGAAGCAATCAATTCCTCTTTAAACCACAGAGGAAGTCCCACGTCAGACAAAGGTGCAGCCACATCACCAATAGCAAGGCTCCATTTTAATTACCAAAGGCGAGGGAGACATATGGCGGCATACTGAGAGACATGTATATTTTGTAGAGTCACTTACAAAAAAAATCACTTTGAATAAGAATGCAATTGTAAATGTGATGCATATACATATAAAATGTATGGCTGCTATGACAACATACTCATCTGTCTGTCTCCATAGCTAATGGCCTCAGCCAGAGGGCTCCAGCCTTGGGCATTCTTCACCTTCACAGGGGCATTGTGAGCCAGCAGCAGATGGGCACATTCTGGAGATAGGACAACAGGAAGTCAAACCAGTGCTGCCCACAGAATTGAATTCTATTTGTGGTGGTAAGTTTGCAGAATTAACTTGAATGCAACAGTTTTTAACAAATAAGCAGCAGCGTGGTTATGATGCTAACCAGATTTAAGCACAATTTAGTACAACCTTTAGTTCAATGTATGGGAAACACTGCAAACTCTGAGAAAGGATGCAGACACAGGTATATTACGACATACGACATCGGGCACTTTCCTGAAATTGTGCTTGGTTTTTAGAGCTTGTTTTGTTGCTGGTTTTGGCTAAATTCTACATGAAAGTTGCTCATCATGTACTGTTGTCTGGTATCATGTCTTGCCCTTGTGAGTCAAGAGGATACCTGATTATACTTTATGGATTGACCAAATCTACTCAGCCTAAATTCAGCCTTCTCCCTCACAAGAATCCTGTAAGCGCTCCTTAACCCTGTGATAAAAACTATTTACACCTTAATCTTGGAACGCTTCCTTGTTGTTTTTTATTATTATTTAGTTTCCATTTACCGTTACAAAGACATAGTATTTACTGTTTAAAGAGTGTCTGGATTAACAAATCTGTTCATTAACCATAAAACAAAGCATGTGCTATTTAAATGTATCCACCTCAGAATCCTTTTTAGGTTGGGTATCTAAATGATCAAGCCATGTAGCACTTTGTACCCTCACACAGTTTACATGATGTATAATGCACTCGCCTACACCATCTTTATCTACTCATAACATGCTCTGAGAGATGCCCACGTCCCATTTTGGATAGTACAGCAAAACACTGTACATAAAAAAATAAGGATCAATCTAGAACATTTTAGGAAAAAAGAAGCCAGCTTTGTGGCGCTGAAAATCCTCAATGGGGAGGAATGGGTGAGATGAAAATGATGGGTTCATATTAGGTCATTTCCTGAGCTGAGAGGCTATGGGTTGAAAAATGAGTGACGGTGAGCCAAAATTCTGCCTGACCCCCAGTCACACAGATGGCAAAAGGGCTGTGCCACCATGGTGGAGGGGGAGAAAACCATCCAACCAACTGAAGAGTTTACAAAGTGAAAACCAACACCATGAGAGTATTAAATTAGATTGGGCGTTATGCTATAATTGGGAATTGACTAATACATTAATCATATAGTCATACAGCTAGTTATGAGGTAGCTTTTACATGCTCTTTTCAACATATTCGTCTACTCCTGGCTTATAGTCGTGTAATACTGTGCATTTTGCTCACCTTTGTGCCCCAGCATAACAGCAAGGTGCAGAGGAGTGTTCCCTGTTGACAAAATTGGAATATTGGAGAAGACATTCAAATCCATGCTCATGAGGGATTGCGGGTCATGATGACGCACTCACATGTATATTAAACATAATTCTTTAAATATTACAGGAGGTATTTTTAATGCGTGTGTAGATAGATGTAACCTTCTGTACTCACCATGAACATCTTTCTGTGTTATGTTCTGAGTGCGGATAAGGAATGACAAACGTCGCACATCCCCCTTGAACACACATTCGTGTACCGGGAATTCTAAATCTCCCGTAGTCAAAATAATGGGGTTCCTGTTATCGTCGACGATAATACTGACAGGTGTTCCAATATTTGAATTGCCATTTATCTGTGATTGATGATTTTCTGATAGCTGCAGAGATTTCAGTGGTTTATTGTGGTTATGAAATATCTTATTAGCAATATTTGTCTTCTCTGTGTCGACGGTGGTGGACGATGTAACCATATCTGTGGCATTTGTATTCTCCTCGTAGGATTTCAGAATGTTTTCATTTTTGCTTGGCTTGTGGTCCTTGCGCAGGGTACGAATCTTCTCTCCAGTCATTTTCTGTTTGCGAAATTCACTGATGAATGCTAAAATGCGAGACTGCTAGGTTCTGCAAATTGTGCTTAGCTTGCTAGGTTAGCAAGCTTCTTGGACCTGGCTAGCCCGAATAAGGGAGCGACCGATAATGTCGCAGGTTGATAATTCTAATCTTTAAACACAATGGCCTGTGAATTATTACGTCGTCGGAAAGAGTAAAATAAAGTGTAAAATAAGGTTACTGCTCCAAAAGAAAACCGCTACATTGCTGAGGTTGGCTACATTGTCTATATCATGAGGCATCCGTCACTGGCATCCATTCGAGAATAGGATACTTGCTCCAATGATGTAGAACTTCTAGCCAGCTACCAGCTGCGGCGATAACATTAGCTAGTTAGCTAGTTTGCTAGCAGCTGCTGCTGCAAATGTACGCTCACTGCCATCTTAGATCCTTCTCGCGAGAAGACCAGTGTTTTTGGGCGTGTTCACGAGAATTCCAAAAAAATGTCTTTTTAAAAACCGGCGATTAAATATGTATTTTGTGAAGGAAAAAATACATTTAAGGGTTTGTACTTTCTTGAAGACACATTTGAAGAACATTTGCATCAAAGCTCAAGTAATATTTGTCCCATTACACAAAACAGGCTAATGATTAAAGAAACTAAAACAAAGCAGAGAAAACACAAAGTAGGCCTACAAAAAACAAAAAATAATAAAAAAGAAAGCACAGTATTCAATAATTTAACTGGGGATTTACAAACACTCACTGTCTAATAAATGTCTTAGCCCAGTTATATTATTTATTTACATTAGCCTATTAATTTAGGCTACAACTGTCAATACATAAATCAATCAGCACAGATGCAAATTTTTGGTTGTCTATATACATTTTACAAATACATTCTGTCCTTTTTGTAATGAAAGGTGCTATGAGCGATGTAGGGTAACATCACTTCTGTTGACGTTCAAACCATAGACTGTAAAAAATAAGTTAAAACTAAACAGAGCTAGCTCGCTACTCCCTCCCATGCAATAAACTCTCCCAAACGTGAATCTCGCCAGTGATTTTATAGGCAAGGTTTGCTCAAGCTGTTTTGTGGCCGTTTTTGGAGCCTATAGGCTGTGCATGGAGACCATGTTTTCTTACAATGTAGGCCTATTCAGGGCACAGGCAGCTATCGGATGGTGAGGTGATGTTAGTTGTATGTGACAAAACATGTTTTAGCTTAGAAACCACGTTACATCGCTTATATCACCTTTAAAGTATAAAACAAATAAAAGGTTTTTTTGTTCATTGGGAAGGCCTTAAGCAGTGTAACCTTTGCTTTTTCTTCAAGATCTCAACTTAACAAGTATCCTGACAAAATGTGTTCTCCCAACCGTGTAGGCCTATCCCAAGATAATACATGTCTATAGGGAAATTTTAAGCCTAATGAAGAAAACAGCTAAGCTCTACTGATGGGGCAGTCAAGAGCTTGATGTTACATTGTACATCAGCTGATCAGCTTTACAGATTTGAGGGATAAGGTTTCTGACGTGATACAGCTGAACTGCAGACGTGTTTCACACTAACATGGGGTGGCTGGCTGCCTGATATAGGCCTAGAATGAGTCATTGGTAGTGATACAGTCAAAGTAATGATTAGGCCTACATATTCTTGCAAAATGAATGTATTCCTTGAAAACTAGGCCTGCCTATGCTAATTTTATTACTAAATGAAGACATTTAAAATAAAAAATCTGGGACACTTCACAGTTACAGCGCAGAAAATACGTCAACAATTTTTTCAGTAACTCCAATGAGGCTATTTTCATGAAATTTCCACCAGACATTATAGTAGTAACTTAGGTAATCCACACATAAAAAAAAGCCAAACATTAATGTCCATAAGTAGAGTTATAAGTAAAAAAGTGGAATGGCACAGGGAAAAGGGACGCTATGAAAAAGCAGTACATAAAGGCAAGGAATGGCAAGGAACAAGCTGGAATCTAATACAGTAATTATCCCTCCTATTCATGATGGGTAAAAGCAAAGAGCTCTCCCAAGACCTTTGCAACCTTATTGTTGCAAAAAATATCAAGGGAACTGGTTACAAATGCATTTCAAAACTTTAGAATCATCCAGTAAGCAGTATTGGAGCCATATATCTGCAAGTGGAAGGAACCTCACTTCATCATCAACCGGCCATGCACAGGATCTCCTCACAAGATTTCTGACCAGGAAGTCAGAAGGATAGTCAGAAGAGTAGCCCAAGAGCCATGGACCACACAGAGAAAGCTCCAGAAAACTTGCAGGCAGCAGGTGCAATTGTTACAGAGAAAATTATAGGTAATGCACTCCACCGCCATGCCTCTATGCACACTCACCCAGCATGACTCTATTACTGAAGAAAAACATGTCGAAGCTCATTGAAAGTTTGCTACACAACATTTGGACAAGCCTATGAAATACTGAGAGAATGTATTCTGATCAGGTGAGAGCAAAATTGAACTATTTGGATGTCACACATGCATATTTGGAGGAGAAATGACACTGTGCATCACCCTATAAAAAATACCATACCAGCAGTGAGGTTTGGAGGTGGAGGCATCATGGTGTGGAGATGTTTTTCATCTCATGATACTGTCAAACTTCATACAGTTGGAATGATAAATGGAGTAATTTTGTTCAGGGAGAATCTTGCCATCCACCAGGATGATGAGGAGGAGACCTGGCTAGACCTTCCAGCAGGGCAATGATCCAAAGCATTCAGCAAAGGAAACTCAATTGGTTTCAGAGAAAGGAAATGCCTTGAAGCTGTCATTACAAATAAAAGCTTAAAGTATTTAAGAAATTTCAGTAGGTGTGTTCAATACTTTTTTCCTGTGTCATTCCACTTTATTACACATAACTCTACTTACGGACTTTAATGTTTGGATTTTTATATATATGGGTGGATTATCTGAGTTAATACTATCTGGTGAAAATGTCATGCAAATAGTTCCATTGGAAGTATACTTACTGAAAAAAATGTTGACGTGTCCAATATGTATTTCACTCGTAGGCTACTTCACATGTTGAATAAAAAATATTTTCTAAATGTTTGCTTATTTGTTTGATACTAGCTGCAAGCATTGCATCTCCTTCTGACAGAGTTAGTGCAGCAGATTAGTGAAACAATCGTTCACTTTGTGATACAAGCATCAAACTTGTCACAAATATTCTTTGGGACCCACTTTATCCAAAAAGCACATTTGCCACGCAAAAAATCCAATATGGCTGCCATTTTCCAAGATGGCCACCACTGAAAGCCATTATACTTTCAATGGTTTTTGACTTGGATTGGGATTGGATAATCACATTTTGATGATCTTGATATCTAAATATAGGTAAAAGGGTCTGGACTTTCCAATTCTCATAATTTGGGAGCATTACAGTCGGTTTCTATTTGTCTTTGTAAATAGCATACTGTAAATAAAACCGTAATGTGGAGTTACAGAGTTTGTGACTTGCCTTTGTTTCAGTTGTGTATTTAAGCTAAGTTAGGTAGCGCGCTATATAACGGTGTAGGCTACATTATGCCATGTCTGCCATGCCAACTCTATAGCCTACTGTTTGGCCTATTCTGGGTTTTGGGATATTTTTTTGCCCTCAAAGAACAATATAGAACAATATATTGACCAAATATATATATATATAGTAAAGAACAAATAACAATATATTGACCATTTTTATCAGAGCTTCCCCTGTTCCAAAGAGCAGCAATCGCCACTGATATATATATATATATATATATATATATATATATATATATATATATATATATACATATATATATATATATATATATACATAGATATGTGTGTGTGTGTGTGTGTGTGTGTGTGTGTGTGTACCATGTATTACCTCAATAGAACAACAAAGACTAACAGGAAATGTGTGGGAAAGAGAGACAGGGCCCCAGTAACGTCTAGTGACACCTCTGCTCTGTAACCATATCAGAATGTCTGCATTACAAATGAATTTAATCATTGCATTTGCAGGCACACAACGTAGTACACTCAACACTAATGCGGTCGCATTTACATCTTCCCAGACATTCAATCTTGACACATTTAGTCAATTGTTGACAGCGCTCAGCAATTGGTGGGAGTGTCATCCACACTACTTGCCAAATGTCACCTTCTTTCCTCCAGTTGGCAGGACTCTCCATATTCATTTGATATACTTGCCTGGCCCGAGATACAGACAGCTTGCATACTTCACATGCTAAGAGATGCCCTTGTTGGTGGAATGGCATCATAGGACCTCTGCTTCCCTGCAAACAGGTCAAGTCTTGTTTCATCAACTCCATCAGCAGTGCTGTTCTTGTTGTACATTGCTATGACAAACTTCAAGTGTGCTGAGATCCACATAATCCGTTACTGGTGGGTATTGACTAAGCTTCTCAATGACATTAGACATTTCAGGCCACACTTCTCAGGATTGCCTGGCAGACCATTTGCCTCTACCACGAAAAGCTAACACAATATCACAACCAGTGAGGGCATGGACAAAAAGCATGCCATCTGACAGACTTACCATGACCAAATTCAATCCATAGCTCCTAAGCTTGCATCCCGTACAGTCCCCAAAACACAGTGCAATAGCAAGAATATCCGTGTCACAGGCCTTAATCAACATACACATTCTTCTGTTGCGCATGTAGCTTAGCTGTGTGTGTGGAACGTTGGTAAACCTCACTCCCAAAGCCTCAAGAGTGCTGCTGGCATGCGAGTTAGTAGCCTGGGCTTTTAGCTCAATTGTCAGCACGCTCGACTCCCAATCCGTGGTACTGCTGTTCGCAGTTTCGGGCGTGTGCAGGGCTGAATCGCACAGGTTCAACACAACGCAGGTTACACGCAACTGCATGAAGGGCATGCAGAAAGATTCTAGTGTCAGCCTCTTCATGGTTGCAAGCACTTAGGCCTTCCAGGCTGTCAGGTTTATGCAAAGAACATTTTCTTCTTTGGTCACAATCACCACATTGTCTGGACACCAAGTCACAATTAGGTAAGAAGAAACCCAACAAGTTCAGTCTTGTTGTCATTGTCTTGCAGGAAGCTTTTCCAGTTAGGTGGTACTTTGGTTTTGTCAGACACTCTATGTCTGCCACCCTTGCCTCATTTTGATCCTGTTTCAGCCTTCAGACTGAAATTGCAATATACGTCAAATACGATGTCTGTCCTAGCATACTTTGATAGGCATGTATCTTTGGAATAACCTCTTAAACAGCATATTCTTCAAATGTCACTGATGCATTTGGAGACAATGAATAAACAAGAGAAGACTCATCCTTTGTCTGGAGGAGAAATAAGAGTTTCCAGAATGTTGACAAGCTTCGACTTCTGACCCATGTGGAGTTTTCCGGAGTCACTCAATGATGCAGGGAAAGACTGGTTTTCATGCTTAAAGAATTTGCTTCTTACGGTCACCTGTACCTGAGTCTGACTCTTGGCGAAAGAAGTCAGTGTTGTTCTTTTTAATTGGTTTGTAGAAGGAAGCTTAATCACCCAAACCATCGAAAAAGTCTTTGAAAGAAACCTAATCTTTCTCAAGATGAGGGCCAACAAGCTCAGCGGCACTAGGGTGTGCAATGGCTTTTGACTCTCTGAGATCTCTGGACTCCTCCTAAAAAGGGTTGCCCAGGTCCTTAATCACACCAAACAACTTCTGGATCTTGTCTGTGAAGGATTTCCGAGACTGGTTAGTCTGTTCATGGTGTCAGATATCTTCACTAGCTACTTTGGCCTGAGAGGCAGACTCATACTGAGAAACCAAATAGCTAAACTCTGGTCCAGATACCATCCATCGCATTAGGGCTGATGGGTTCTCAGTTATCCCAATGGCACCACCATCACCTTTGACAATTGCGTTGGCCTGTTCATGGGCTTGATCAAAAGCCAATCCGGAAAACTCTGTGGGTCTTGTGGACCACAAAGTTCCCTTGCTGAAATTCACTGGCCAACTGAGGATGTGTTTGTTGTAAAGAGACTTTTCTTTGCACCATTTATTTTGCCATGTTAAAATACATATAAATTGATGCCTAGATCGTGTAAATTCGCCCAGCCATTCAAGTTCTACAGCAAAAACGTTTTTCTTACATTTGATGTTGGATTTTCAGGTAGCTAATGTAGTTTCTAGTGATTATTCATGCCAATTTTGGTGCTTGTATCACAAAGTGAACGACTGTCCTGGAATATGGACTTAACCTGCCACTCTAAGTAGCCATGGGCCTAGTTGATTAAGCAGGGGGGAAAAAACATAGTTGTCCAGAAAAGTCACAATTATATTGGGCCCACCACATCTGGGAAATACAAAATTATCAACGTTCCATTTTGGGATGTAGGTTCAAGTTGCCGTGTTGCACTTGTGACTTCCTTCCAGAAACCATGTCCATTGCATGTCTTTACATATGCAATATTTTCTGCCTATCTTCCCTCCTATAAATTATATTGGCCATTTAATAATAATAATAATAATACATTTGATTTGTATTGTATTGCACTTTATATTAAAACAATCTCAAAGTGCTAGAGCAACAATTTAAAATGTATGCAGTATAAGAAGTCAAGAATTTAAAAAATAAAAGATCAAGGTCAATAAATAATTAAAGTAAATAGTAAATTGTAATGGCAGATATTCTGAATTCACAAATAGGCAAGTTAGTTTTAAAATAAATATTCATTGGATTGGCCATTTAAAGTGAGGGTCTAATGACTTTTAATGATGATGAAATTAATGATGAAATAGGCCAGGAATACTCTAATTGTTCTGAAATCAAAATGTCAATGAGCAAAATGACATATAATGTAGGCTATGAAACTCAAAAACACAAATAAAATGAAGAATGTTGACATGTCCCTGGTTATTGTGAAATATAACACACCCCTTGATATTTTTATCCTGATGATGTTTACGAAGTCAACCTTTACCAAAGATGTGCCCTTTACCACATACATTTTAAAAGGAGTGTTGGTGGACACTGTTGATGACTGACAGCTATTTTAGATCAGGCGAAAATGTAGACGTTCTTTGGGTCCTTTGCCTAAACGTAATTACGTAATATTCGAGCGCCAAGATCTGCGCATTTTTGGCTATGATTTTTGGGGGTAGTTTTGTAATGCACGTAGTGGAAGATGTCAAATTCTAAGGTAAATAAGGGTAAAAAAGTAGTTAATCAGGAGGAGTTGCGTCGGTTGATGAGAGAGAAACAAAGGGGATCCGACAGAAAGAAACGAGTCGAATCGCCGTTTGCAAAATACAACTCCCTCGGTCACCTAAGCTGTGTACTCTGCAAAGTACCTGTAAAATCAGAAATACTATGGCAAGCACACGTTCTTGGAAAGCCGCATAAAGATAAAGTCGCTGAGGTAAAAGGAGCAAAGCAACCCCAAGTTAACAATGAGACCCAGTCCAAACCAGACCACTCATTACTGCTGAAAAGGAAAGCGTCAGAGACAAATGCAGCCCCAGGTAAAAGGCTCAAGGACGCTGGTTCCACGTCTTCCGGGCTTCCTCCAGGATTTTTTGACGGGGGCAAGAAATCCAGTAGTTTGGGAATATTAAGTGGCATGTATGATGATGATGGTGAAGACGGAGATGAAATCGACGAACACGACAGCAGTGTTGCAATGTCTGGAAAAGCCGAAGAAGTGAAATTGCCCAGCGTCTCTGCAGGTGTTGAAGTTGCACCAACTTCGGGACTTCCTGCAGACTTTTTTGACAGTGGTATCCCGCCTGCCCCAAGTGTTTCTCACTCGGGTTCGATTTCTAAACCGGACGAAGATGACAAGGTCACAGAGAAGAGAGAGAACTCAGCTGAGGCTTTACCCGAGGGGTTTTTCGATGACCCAGTGAGAGATGCCAAGGTGCGCAACGTGGACACACCCAAAGACATCATGGACAAGGAGTGGGAAGACTTTCAGAAGGCGATGCGACAGGTGAATACCGCATCCGATGCTATTGTTGCTGAGGATGACGAAGAAGGGCGTTTGGAGCGTCAAATCGATGAGATTGATGAACAGATTGAATGCTACCGCCGAGTGGAGGTGCTACGAGACAAACAGGAGGTCGTCAAAGAGAAACTAGTACAGGCGAAGAAGGGTGTTTCTACAGAGTGCTCTGGTGACAGTGATGAAGAAGATGAAGAGGAATTGCTTCATGTGTTGTCCCGGGACTGGAGGGCTAAAGGAGCTCTTGCTTAATGTAGCCTACTTTGTCAGGTTACCAACAGTGTGTTTCTCCCGTTTTCCAAAATGTGTACATAGCAGTGGTGTTTGGGGGCTTATGTATTTTGTTTAAATGCGTCCAAACACATGTGGGGTTGTTGAAACATTGTGATGCTTTAACAAAATGTCGACTTGTGACTTTAAAAGTCCACCTTCAAATGTAGTCACATACATAAAACTGTTCATATCAAAAACTTTTCAGAGATGGTGTTGCATGGGAATCTTCTTTTGACAAAACAACTTGAGCTGATTTGTTCATTCATGGCGTAATAGCAACATTGCAGTCCCCCAAGGGCTGAATTTAGAAACATCATACATGTAAGTGGTGGAGCTTACTTAAATAATTGAATATAAATACATCATACAATGTTTTTCTACCATGGTGAATCCTAGTGTCCACTTGTGCAACTGACAAGGAATGTCCTTAAAACAGGAACATATAGGTGTCTATCTTTTGTCAGGAACTTCAGATATGTGTATTTCCAGTGGCAAAACAGCCTGGCCCAAATACTCCCAAATGCTGCTGGTAGGACTTGCGGTATGTATCCACATAAAGAATCTCATTAATGACCATTTTTAAGTTCTTTATTATAAATTAGCCATTTATTCATGTTACATTATACGCAACATGCAAGGTTTAAGATAATTTGTTATAATTTACAATGTTTATATAAGATTTTATACATAACTGCCCTCCCTCCCTCCCTCCCTCCCACACGATAACCCCACAAGTTGCTTTTGTACATAAATTCTGCCATATTTACAGATTCAGAAGGATGTAATGAGGTGACAAGACATGAGGACGTGTAATACAATCACATTCTTGTGTGCACAATAGAATGACTGAATTGGTTACATTGTGATCAGTGTTTGTCTCACTACCTGTTATAAACTCATTCCAGCAAATTATTAAAATACCTTAAGCAAATGAAACTGGGACATGGCCAGAATATTTAATCAAGAACTTAACTAGTTCATAAAATAGGGGTGTCAATCAAATATCTGGATTAATTTACAGCCTAACTATTCTGATCTTGATATCCCTAATGAGTTATGTACATGCACACAGAATCATGGGAAATAAATAACTGCAAATAATTGTTAGACGTGGCCAGGTACTCTTATCTCAAATCTGTTCAGTATGCACAGCCCTGTAATGAACTTACATTTCAACAAAGACTTGTGCCTCTAGCCCTTAGCATCTTAGAAACAACAATAGTTCTCAGAGTTGACAAATGAGAAGTTAAAATTGAGACCAATTTTAAAAAGTCCTGTTCTCTGTCTGGTATGGAGACATAAAAACAAGATGGGGTAGAGATAATGTCTACCATCTGTGATGTGAATTGTGGCTAAAATTACTGGCATTTAAGAAAAAAAAATATTTTGGTGAAGTCATCACAATTGACTGTTTTCAAAACATGAAATAAAATATGCCTTCACGGAAAGGCGCAGCATGTAGTTTTTGTTGTCAAAAATGTCAAAATGTAAGTATACCTACACCAATGGTATATTTATAATGTAAAAACAAAATGATGTTCCCAATCACCCTGCACATTCCATGGATAGTGTCATTCAGTTGCATAAGAATATTGGAAAACAGTTACTTATGTCTTCAGAATAACATCATTGCTAATGTAAAATAGAATTTTTGACAACAAAAGCTATTTCGCCTTTATTGTGGTAAAAACTTACATTGTAAACTTATATGAAATAGCAAAACTTTAACACATCAACCATAAAAGTTGACCATGTGATCCACATGGCGAACAGCTGACAAGTGTCTATGTTTATGACGTGCGAGTGCCATGGTCATGACGTCAACAACTTCAATACTCATAAAAACAAAAGGGAAAGTGCGGTAAAATTACTGAGGCGTCGAGTGGCATGTCATTTTCGCCTCACCCATTCCACTCCTTCCCTCTCCTGAAGGCACTCCTCTCACGGGGCTGCCGCGGGCCGCAGCTCAGCCAGAGAGTACCTGCCGTCCCCGTCCTGGTCATAGGGCTCAAGAAGATGGGCGGCCGGTGTGTCTGCACCAAAGAACTCCTGCAGGTCCGTGTAGGAAACCCCGGGAGAGTCAGGGTGCAAGGCCACGTGCTGGAAGAAGGTTTCTAGGTCTGAAAATAGACGTTTGGAATGTGATCATTGCACAGCTGCACTGCACCCATCACATGTTGTCACTGACCGAGAAAATCGTCACAAGCCTAAAATGCTGAGAGGGTGTAACAATAACCTACTACAACCTCCAACACTATTGCAGCTGATGAGCAGAGTATAGATGCTTTGGCTGCGCCAAGCCATGATGTTTACTGAACCAGCGCCTTAATAAAATAGGGCAGCCAAGGGGCAAATTGTACTTATGGAGCCAAGAGGTAAAATCCTGATTGTTGTCCAGGAGAGAAAACATACCTTTAACTGAAACTACACTCAGATGAGAGGTCCTTTTTTGAGTGTGCTTCACCTCTCTCTTAGACCGTTTTGGAGAGAGGAATCTTGGTCGCCTAGTTGGCTTTGAGTTTGATTGAGGGGGGCCTGAAGGAAAAAGAAAAGAATAAATACATAAGATAACAGCTCACATGGGCAATGTCCTGCTCAACCAGCAGTTCAGGTATATTGGCTCAAAAGCCTATAGCCACGAAGCATTCCCTATCCGTACCAGAGGTTTCGGAAATGGGCTGCTCCACAACTCCAATGCCACCAGCTGTGGGACCATGGTCATCTTCAGTAATTCTAGCTTTGACGGCTGTCACTGGGGAGTCCTAGACATCAGAAGCATGTTGTTTGACAACAAAATATCATTCTTAAAATATCAAGTGAACAGAACAAAGCCATCTCCCTTTTGGTGAAACACTTGAAATAGCTACTTACATCTGCCTTCACTTGCATAAATGGTGACTGTGACTCCAGAGAAGACACCCTTTCCGTGATATTTAACAGGGTGGACTGCATACTGTGCACCTGACTGGCAGCCCAAGACTGGTGAAGTGTTTGAGTGACATTTAATTCACTGAAGGACTCCTGGAGGTACATCATCTCCTACAGAAAGAAAACGGAACCAGCTATGACAGACCTGTTAAGCCATTTGACCTGACACACCAGATTTCATTGGTGACCTTTACCCTTTTTACCTGTTTCAAAGCACCACACGTGCTGCTGTTTGCGCCTTTTTCTGATGGGGTATCTGGTTTGGAGCTAGGTTTTACATCACTGCCATTCTGTTCCACAATACACAAAAAAATTAAATACAAGGTGTAAATAAAGGTGATTATATTAACTTGCTTGTTAACTTGCTGTTTGTTTCAAATTGAACAAAACCAGCCCCTTCTGTGTTTAGGCTATTTAATTGTATTCAACTTGCTAGACCTTCAGATCTATAATTACATTACTCATCAAAGTGAGTGTAACAAACAGTAAGAAACTTCAAAGCACATCAAACTACACTTAATTATATAAAACAATCAATTAAAAACAATGTATCCTGCGCAAAAAAAGCTAAAATGTCCACTTTCTACTTGACATTAGCTGGATGGAAAGATGAACAATACTATTAGTTTCTTTTGATTGTCCACTTCTTTCCTCTGGTCTTCTACAGCAGTCTGTATTGTTCTGACATCATGCTGCACACTGGTCAGTGTGCTCCCAATTGTCGCAACACTCTGAATGACATAATCCACAATTAACATGACCAAATCATGCTGGCGATAGTATTCTTGTACACCATTAAGAGACAGAGATAAGCGGATGACACTTAGACGAAAGCTGAAATCTCTGTATACTGAAGATCATGTTTCAATTTACCTTTTGCAGTTCTTCAACTGTGGTGGGAAGACTAATCAAATCTGAAGCAGACTTGATGTTTGCTTTCAGGTGGTTGACAGCAGAATCAAGGAGATTTATCTAAAAGAGAATATTCAAAATATTGATGTCTTGTGACATTCTCTTTTCTAAAAGAATTGTATTTCACCCTGTTAAATGTGGCAGCCAAAATGAATTAAAATAAACCCTTTATTCATTCTTCAATCACATTCAGGCAATGAGAGGCACATTACTAAATGATGTCCTTCTATCTGCACTTTTCCATCTGAATATATTGTACACCATAGATGCAGTACGCTAGTAGATGTGCACTATGTGCCAGGGTATGTGGAGGCCAAACTGATGAAGGGCTGTTTATCATCTGCATCACCTACAAGCGGGCCTTCGTAAACAAAGTTGTGTCTGGAATGCACTTTTAAAGGGCACATTTTTACCTTTCTGTAAATCTCTGTGAGATTTGACCACAATTTATCCAAGCCCTTATCACCATACTCTAGATCCTCAAGCTTCTTTTGTTTGGACTTCAAGTCTTCACTCAGCTTTGGAATTTCATGAGATGACATTTGTTGACTGGAATCCACTGAAACGAAAAGGCATTTTGAGTCACCTCAAGCTATAAAAGCCTTGCCTATCTGGCACCAAAGTATTCAGTTGCAGCTGCTTAACTGATAGGTCAAGTGTACTCAAAGCAACAGAATGTGAAGGCTGCCAAAGAGTATTCATGTGATGACATTTATAAAAAATACTAGAGGTGAGGGACCTGTGGTATCTAAGCCTGG
Organism: Alosa sapidissima; assembly: GCF_018492685.1. Lineage (NCBI taxonomy): Eukaryota > Metazoa > Chordata > Actinopteri > Clupeiformes > Clupeidae > Alosa > Alosa sapidissima. The sequence goes on along the minus strand of NC_055957.1, from coordinate 48,195,735 downwards.
TGTTCACTAAATCAGTGTTGCAATGACACTGTGACAAGGACTGACCGAAGGCCAGTTTAGTAATAGCTTACTTGTATGAATCTTCTCCTTCAAATTGTCCAGGTCGTCTTTCAGGGCTATCTGCATCCATATTAATCCAGCACAGGCAATCACACAAGCAGCCAGGATAATAAACACGCACAGTGGGTAGCAGATGTTGCAACACTGTGTATAACTTCGTCTTTAAGAAGAGGGAAAGATTAAAAACATGTGACAGAATGTTGTTCATTGCCAGACACGCGCGTTTCATACACTTGTTAGATGTCTGATCAGATGAAAATGAGTTAATGAGGTGAAGTTGTGTCGATTGTGAAGATACTTAAACGTTACTTACTTTCCAAATGTACTCAAACTGCTGAGGTTGTTGAAGTCATCATCATCTGAACTTGTTTCGGACTGCGAATCTGGGGGCTCGGTTCTCAGAAGTCTGTGACCGGATCCTTTTTTAGTTTTCTTTCTTTTGCTTTCCCCACTCAGCCCAATAAGAGCATTGAGTTCCTTCCTCTTCTTCATCTTTTTTTGAGGGGTCAGCGCTCCGGCTGAACCCACTTTGAATCCTACTAAATCCAACGTTTTGTCCAGTTTGCGGCTACACCAGTAAATTAGCTAGCTAGCCAGCTAGCTAATAATCACAACATTAAAACAAGTCTTTACAGAATTAGCATGTAGCGAGCTAGCTATATCTCTGGTGGCAACAGTCTTTTACAACGCCACAACGCGTGATTACAAGCTATTAAGTCAGCAAGGCAGTTTAATGTTTGTTAACAATATGGTCGCTAGCATTAATGCCAACCCTACGGTTACTTTGACCGACTAACGTGAACTTCAAGAGGACGTAATGAAAATTAGCTTAACTGTTAGCCAGCTAGCCACCTGTATACTCAAAGTATGAGTTCTGCTAATACAAAGATGGTCTTAGGTTAGCTGCTAGATGGTCATTATAGGCTGAATTAAAACAATCATCCCAAGAGGAAAATTACAATCCAGACCATTTACAACTGATACAATTAGCTAGCGAAAGGCTTAAAGCTCAACAACGTTAGCTTTCCCTACGTATCCTCCTAGCTGTGATCAGACCAATCGGTTAACCTGACCTCGAAGCGGTCCTCTTTTCTCTTTTTTCCAAATATACTGATACCATCCTCTCCATGGTATGGCGATTTCAATCAATAAATAGCTTCAACAGACTGGTAGCGTGATATATATTAGGAGGCTCCTGTCAAGAATGAGCCACAGTGCTGAAACAACTAACGTTAACCTCGGAGACGCAGAGTAGCACCCCCTGATCTCTTGTTTTCTTAGCGAACACGAACAGCTGACCTCATATTCCAACAAACGTTGTTCGTATTGGTCTTCTTAAGGGTCTACGTACTACTGTGATTTCCCATTGGATATAGGCTATATGGGTATGAAATAATGCCCTATGAAAATTCCTACCAAACAATAATACCTTCATGTCCATTTGTTGCGGCGACCTCTCAACTACTGGCTCAATATTAATAAATCATTGTATTTGCAGACAAAATACTGATTGACGCCGTGTTTGTACAAAAACAATGAGTTTACAAGACCCTGAACATCACCAGTATGCTCAAAATCTAGGGCCTTTAAGTAGCCCAGGGCCTACAAAACTAGCCTACATAAAATAATGGACATGCAGTCTAGGCTAAACCTTTAATTGTCCAGTCATAGCCTGACATGTCCATCCATCATACATACTAAGTTTAGGCAGGTTAGGAATATAAGGCTACTTTTTAGGATATTAATGCCCAACCATGGCCTCCAAGATAAGGCATTTCTGAGTAAACTATGAAATGTAGCCTATGAAAAAATGGGAATTTAACAAAAATATTTTTACAGATCTCAGTTTTGGGACCTAAACATTAGGCTATGTAGACAAACTTTGAGCACAATCTGAGATGGTGCAGCAACCATTTTCCTGGATTGTCTGATGACACAGAATGACCCTACTGCCACATCTGAAAGATGCTTACACAGAAACTGAGCTCACTTTAAAGATGCCTTTTTGAGAACTGAATATTGTAGGTCGAACCCAATATGTGATTATTACAGGCTGTAATAAACACGTAAGAATGTCAATAGTTCAACTGTTCAATTCTGTCAAAATTTCTCTAAGTGGCTTCTATAAATACAGTTTACAAACTGTAGTGTATCCAACCATAATCCTGAATATCATACGGAAGAAATGAGAAATTCAAGGCACAATAGCTAATTTAAAGGGACACCAGGCAACGTTTTCGTGTTAATTAATCTTCTACGGAGTTTCGTAGAGAAAAAGCATCAGGCCTACCTGGTGTCCCTTTAAGATAGGAAGCATATTTGGGCCTATGGAGCATTGTATGATCTGGATTTGAAAGAATTATTCCTCATAAATCCGAATGTAAAATATGTTCACTCTTGATTCAGGGCATATGGGGTGGCAGAGATATTGAAAATCATCCTCAACTGTAAGCCAAACTGCAAACAGCTATAGTTTATGGCATTTTGAGCCATTTTCAATTCAATAAATGAAACCTTGTCTTCTGCCTAGCAATATGAATGGCTGTTGGAATCTTTGTCATCTGATTGGCTGTTGGAATCCTACGGTCTGATTACATGTCTATATTCCCTTTTATTTTGCTGAGGAGACTAAAGAAGGTCCACCTGTCTCCTCAGATCCTGGTGAACTTCTACCACTGCACCATCAAGAGCATCTTCACCAACTGTGTCACAGTATGGTAGCCTATGGCAACTGTGCCTCTGACCGGAAAGCACTGCAGAGGGTGGTGAAAACTGCCCAACGCACCACTGGCTCCTCACTCCCCTCCATCGAGGCCATCCAGGGCAAACAGTGCTTGCGTAAGGCGCACAGCATCATCAAGACTGTTCTCACCCCAACCAGACTGTTCACCCGACTCCTCGTGGAGCCGTTACAGGTAGGGCTGTCAATCTATTAAAAAAAATAATCTAATTAATTACATACTCTGTGATTAATTAATCTAAATTAATCACATATATCATTTTAGCTGTGAAAGTATTTTAAATATTTAAATTCAAATGAATCATTGAATAATCAGCATTAGTGACATTAAAGTTCAAAGACTCTTTTATTATTATTTTCACTGTTCAAATAATTGCCATAATAATCTATGCTATGACCTAATATGCTGATGAAATAAAGCAACAGCAAAGCAACTTCACTTGCATTTGTTGGGTAGGCTACTACAAATGCAAGCTAACCAAAGTGCAGTCGGTTCTCCCGCCATGGTTTTGGTAATCACACACCTGCTGCATCTGAAGGCCCACGCATAATACGGCCTACGACTATCACTCTACACGCCCCCTGTTGCACATCACATTTTAATTTGCTAGCTGATCCTGCCTCCTGGCTCCCCAAAATGCCGCATCATGTGAACAGATCAGCAGGCCAGCAAATTTTCACCTAGTTTTCAGACACACGTTGCGGCAAAAAGACGTCTCCTCTTCCTGCAAATTTAGAGTGATCACTGTGTGAAAAGGCCTACTAGGCCTTCATGCAACACATAGGCCTACATGTCACAACATTCCGAGTTGCAGCGCTGGCATTGACTGTTTATCCAGGATGAGCCAACAGCATGCAAGGTTTTATCGTCATCGTCCTGACGCGTGCGTTATGATCTCCCCTACTGCAGAAACAGAAACATCACATTAGAAGAAACATTTTAAATTTGAAGCAAATTTCACATACATTTAGGCATGTGTTTGAGCTCATACAAACACAGCATAATGTAAGGCTGCTTGGTTGGACTGATCATTCGTTTCATTTAGCCATACGCCCTTTTGTTACGTTTTATAATATATGTTTTTTACTAAATATTATTCAGACATTGATGTAGTTCTGTACCTTTTCTTGCATACAGGCCACAGGCCGTCTGGGCCAGTGGAGCCAGGCAAACAATCAATATGACAGCTATAGATCTCTGCAGAAAAACAACACTGTACATCAGCTAGCCTGTAAATACTCTTGATACATTTACATCCTTAAATGTATTCATTGAGCACACCCTTTTATCCAAAATGACTTACTAAAATAACATTCAAGCTAATGCAGAGGAGACCTTATAGTATAGGTAGCAATTAATACTACATCAATCAATACTATTACCAGAGTGAGAGTGAAGAAGTGGTAGAAGGAGGAGGAGGGAAGAAAGGGAAGTGCATGTTAGGTGTGTCAGGTTGTTAGAAGTGTAAGAAAATGAGGTACTCTCAGAAGTTTGGTCTTCAAGAGCTTCTTGAGGATAGATGGGGCTGCCTGGGTATGGCCTGATTTTTCTTATATTAAATAGTGCGAAGCAGCACAACCGTGCAACAGAGGCAACCTAGCAGAAAGGTGAGCTTGTCATTAATCATGACACCTAGGAGCAAGAGAGAAAGAGTCTATTTTGATGGTGATGTGATGCATGGTCAAGATCTGCAGTGAGACTGTGGTGTCATCAGGTGAGAAAGACAGGTTGGGTATCTGCTCAACAGAGATATAATAACAAGCTGTAATAGAATGAAATAGCAAGTTTGGAGCCTGCTCTTTAGTGAGTAGAGAGTCAGGATGCACACACACAAAAGCATAATAGCTTAATTTGCTAGAAATGCATGCAGAAAAACTTGAATTGTTTCATCACATAGAAAATACAGATATTGTGTGAAGGAAGTATTAGCCAACAAAAGAAACAGAATAATACAAAAAATGCTGATATATGACCTTAAGTAATTGAACATTTAAATTAGGCAATTTGAAATAAAATAAAAAATAATATACCATGTTTGTAAGCTTGCATTTTTCATCAGATAACTGCACAATGGAGTTTTAAAGCAATACCATGCTAGTAAGGATTTGGAGCTTTCACTCCCTTATTGGCACCAAAAGAAAAACTCAATGTGTATCCTTTGACTTACCACCCCATCACATTAACTTGTTTTGTCTGTAAATAGCATACTGTTACTTAAAATGAAATCACAAAGACAATTTCGAATAATGCCTGCCTGTAGAGCACTCATCTAAGCCAACACATTCTGACATTCTTTTACATTGTTTAATTATTGATTTTTCATTACTATGAGAGGGTCTGTCAAGCTTAATTCAACCACCTTGTCACGCAAATTAGACATAGTGGAAAAGGCACCTGTTTTATAATGACTCTTTTGATAATAGAATTTGTCTATTTTTGTGGTTTACTCTCTAGTGTTCATCTGTCCAGGATCAGTCATTAATGTCATCATTAATGTCAACATTAATGTCATCAGGAGTGTTTCCTGTGTGTAAGGACATATTTTGTAGGCTATTTTTGTATATGGTAATTTACAGCAATATAGTAATAGGCTTGTGTGCAAAAAACGAGCAGACTTACAAAATGTTGGTAAGCTTGAATACAAGTGGAGACAAATAAAACAGCTAGTTCCAACAGCTAAGCAGGCATACAACGCTACACTCTAGGGGCATGTCCGTGAACCCCCATGTTCATGCCCCCAGAGTGTAGCGCTGTAGCTGCCTGGCTGCTTTAGCTGTTGGAACTATTAACTTGAGCTAGATAAAACCAATTTTTTCCGTAGCTTACCGACAGTACTCGGTGACCTTAAGAAACAGAGATCTATGTGAAAAATTGCCGGATTTCTATTTTAAGACAACAAGATGACTAACTTTCTACCATTTGCATTGAGCAAATTCAACTTTCAAAGTGAGAAAAACAGGCGAACAAAAGCGTAGACACTGGGCGGCTCTGAGGCTAGGAGTCGACCACTTCCAGCTTGCATTCCATTGACCCCCATTTATTTTGGCGTTATATTAACTATTTTCGGAGAAATACAACATTGTGTGATTGGCATCATAACCTCATAACTCACTTTATGGCTGAGTAATAAACTTTTTTCCGAAAACAATGACGTAATGAGCAAACGACTCACACAGGAGCGAAGTGACCGTATTCTCTGGATAAGAAATTTGAAGGCAGTCTGGGGAAAGTCCACCACAGGTAAGATATTTAGGAAAGCATCAAGGGGGTAAAACAATTAAGTGATGTTTTGATGGGTTGGCACTACATCAGAACAAATCCTCACCAAAAGCTGCACTCAAAGTCGCAGCACTCGCAGCAAGGGATCAGATTCCAAAAATAATTCAGTGGAAATGCATGGATTCCAGTTTCTTCCAGTAGCAGCAACTGGAATCCATGCATTTCCAGTGAATTATTTTTGGAATCTGATCCCTTATCATACCTGTACATTCTTACTCTTTGCTCGACTTATCGTGACTAAATTCAAATCGTCTTGTAAGTAAACTACCAGTGCTTTTTCAAAGTTCTCAATGTCTCGTTTTAAATGTCAGGGCCCTCGGAAGTCTACCAATGAAGTGTGGAGATACATTGAGCCTCATAAATGGGTGTAAAACAGTGATTTATTTGCATGGCTAGCCCGATGCCGAAGCACCACTATTGAAAAAGGTGTTGGTAGCATCGGCTAACTAGCGCCAGATTTTGGAGTGCAGGGGACAAGCCGAGATGGGCTATGAGACATACCTTCACACTCAGTATCATGTTTCAATACACTTTAGGTCAATATCACACCGGAATTCTCCTTTAAGTAAGGGATAATGTATAGAACGCCGGTCATTATTGGGAAAACTAGACGTACCGCATAGCGGTATAAAATATGACCGCTGCTCAGTCCTGTACATCCGTTCTGCGAAAATAAATCACACTTCAATTTGTTTCCATATTTTACTCTATCCCCCACTCTTGAAACTTTTGTGTATGCTTGTTTGGCATGCTTGACTGTGTGTGTGCGGTTGCACAGAAAGTAGCCTACTGGTGTTGAAAAGGTGAATAGATTGTAGAATAGCCAAAGAAGATGTAGCATTGTTAAAAACCTTTAAAATCTCTAAACAATCACAAGTAGGGCAGTTCATCACAGTTCATCCATTGCAACTGGATTGATGAAAGGTCACTTACACCTGTAGGGTGTATTTGGGAAAAGCAAAAGGTATCAGCATAATGTTATTTATTTATAAATAAACAAAAACATCTCTGTCGTGAATGTTGTTTGTGAATGTTTCTTCTTCTACATAAGATTTTAGTCATCTTTAGTTCATGTAATACTTTATTGTCAATGCACAAATTAAGGAACAGTAGTCTGAAACGTTATTGTTAATGCACAAAGTAAGTAACAGTAGTCTGAAACGATGCTGTTTTACATCTAACCAGTGGTGCAAATAACTGACATGTCCAAATGGGCCTTGATGAAATGCGTCGCTAGACTGTTCATACACATTTTAACGGGCCAAAGTTGAAGAGCTGTTGTCCGTTATTGTTCGTGCAAATATAGGCTGATTCATGTTCCCTTGCATTGTGTAACTGAGGTCCATGGCTAGTCTAGCTTTCACCAGAAGCTCAATCTTTTAAGAAATCAAAAAATAAATAGCGGGCAGATCAGGCTGGGTTCACCCAGCCTAGTCCATAGGCACCCGATATTGTTTAATTTTCCGATTGAGATATCCACGCTCTGGCTATTCTAAATGCAAAAATGCATCAGGGAGTTATGACAAAACTGTAACTAACAAACTAGATCCTAATAGAAAGCTGTTAGCTTCCCTATAAACTACAGGTAGGCTTATAAGGTAGGCCTATATACAGCATAAATTGTCAATAGGCTATGCTGGCGACACAAATAAAATCTTCTTTGGAAACCAATGGCTTACGCCTTACAGTATCAAGCGGACTTAAACTGCCATATCGTGGCGAAAAGTTGTAATAAAATTTCCAACAAAATTACGTCTCACTGCAACGATGCGCCATCTAGTGGACAAACGACTACTTATCGCCAATACTGGAAATGCAGCCATGATGATGATGATGAATATTTATTTTGGCTTCCTACTGAAGCCTACTGAATTTGTAATTATGTATCGGCCGTTCTAATACCAATAGTATGTGGGTGCCTGTGTGTGTGTGCATGTGTATATGTGTGCACCGCCATCTACAGGCCAATAAGTGTACAGTCACTAAATGTACACATAACCTAATTTTTTTTAGACACCCCCCCCCCATGGATGAAATTCTACGAAACTTGGCATACCCCCAGAGAATGCCAGGTCAATCATACACATAACATTTGGTGCAGTTCTGAACATCTTAACTGAAGATAGGGGCGATTAAAGCAGAATAATATTGCATTTTCATTTGAGTGATTATGGGCCAGGTTGATGTGGGCCCTTGAGACCAACATACCATAAAAGATTCTTCATCCTCAGTGCCACGGTTCAGGTAGTTATTTAGAAAAAAACTGCTTTTTTTGCGGTTCGGGGGGGCCCAGCATGGGGGGGGAGTGGCCCCCGGGGATGAAACAAAATTTTTCCGTAAAAGTCTAGTGGGGCTACATACCCACCAAATTTCATGTGCCCCGGTGGTTCGGTGTCCCGGGTATCGTTGACCAAAAATTCAGGAAGTAGATGACGGGGAAAAAAAAAAAAAACTTTGACAATCTCTATATGACCGCTTCGCTAGCGGCGGTCATAATAAGTCCTGACAGGGCGAACAGGACCCCGACGTGCAGCGGAGGGGTCTTGTTCCGCCCTGAAGGGACTTATTTTCCCAATAATGACCGACGTTCTATACATTATCCCGCTTATTACATGGCTACTTGCCAAAACCAAACAATAAACTCCCCACGATGTGACTCTTTAGCCTACATAGCCTAGGCTATAGCCTATTTGTTACCGTTTCATCGTGGCTTTTGGTGAGAAACAAATAGTTCACAACAGCACACACTGAACTTGAATCAAACATTCTTTAGAACACAGCTGATTAACCGCCTGCTTTCACTTTTGAATGAGGTTCCAGTCCTTGCGCAGTGAAAGTATATGAATATGAAAGACGTAGATTAGAAGCACAAAGCCTTTTCCTTGACAGCGCTCTATTATACTTAGCAACGGTCTGTTATTGAGAATTAGCAGAGCACCGAACATTGGGAAGGCCCATTCAAGTGAATGGAGCATTCTGCAGCACTCTGAAGAGCCATGTAATAACTACATATAAATTTCTTAAAATATCCGGTTACACTTTACTTAACGTATTGGCATAAGAGTGACATGACACTGTCATAAACAAGTCATAAACGTTTATGACATAACGCTTCTGTTATTAAGTGACATTCGGTTTTTGTCATAACAAGTTAGGGTTAGGATTAGGTTCAGGGTTAGTCTTTTAACGCTTCAAACATGAAGTTATTCGCTGCCAAATGATACCCAAATGAATGGGGTAGCAATAGTTGATGGCTTGTTAGCCTATGGAATCTCCCATATGGGATACGCTTCCCGGATGTTCGCTTACCTCCCTGGAACTTCCTAGGTTCTCGTGGGGAAACCAGACTGCACCACTATGGGTAAATAGAGGGGTTTTGTGGCTACCGTAATTTCCCAACTATTAGCCGCGGCTTATACATTGATTTTGCAAAATTTCTTCAGCTATGAGGTTAATACACGGGGGTATTAATATGGTTTTGTTTCTTTTAACTTTTATAAAACACTGTCCTGCGGCTTATACACAATGCGGCTAATGCACAGGAAATTACTGTAGTGGTGTGAACCATTTTGGCAGGGGTGTTTTAATGTGTATCACTAATACAAATACAGCAGTTTGGAGAAGAAATCAAAGTAGCCTACTGAAGAAAGGTAAACAGCAAAGTTGCAGCAGTTAGCTGTTCAAACTGGATCCGATTCTTCAAGATGGCATTTTGAGGGTTGGCGGAAGACTCAACAAGTCTGCCGTACCAGGAAACGCTAAACATCCAGCAATTCTTTCAATTTCAATTTCAATTAGAACCAACGAGATGCCACGACATTAGGCCTTATAATCAAATTCTCAATGGAGAAAATTAATGGGACTTTAAATACCGACCGCAGAGTGGGCGGTCACTGTTGAGCTCTATATTGTGTCAAGTCATAAAATGAAGCTAGTTACAATGCAAACCAAGCCTAAAACTACTGCTTTAGTTGTTACAAGATTTTTTTTATTATGAGTTAATTCAATAAGCCTAATTAGAGACAGTAGGCCTTACAAAATATCCAATCTGGCCATTGTCTTTACTTAATGGGTCTTTCAAAATGTCTTAATCCAACTATAATAATGCAAGGAAATTCTCAAGGCCAATTAGTTTATCAAGGCCAATATTTTAAACTGTCGTTTATTTTTCAAAGTAATTTTATTGATATCCTAACTGTATTGTTCCTGAGCAATTTAGACTCCCCCATCTCACCATTCAATACATTCAAATGAATTAGATAATTATAATACAGTGTGTTCAGCTTTCTTGGTTCAGAATAGCTTGGTCACTGCCGTTACATTCAGTGTTGCAACCTCATCGCAGCACGCGCCACACGGCTGCCTCTCCTGCTGACTGGCACCCAGGCCTGCGTTGCACACCCCCAGCCATGCTCACGCTGGGCCTCTTAGAGGGTCTCCCTTTATCTCTCATCACCCAGAATATGCCAGTGTGCTCCAGAGGCAATATCTCCCCAGCCCCTCACGGGTTCCGCTTTTGACATTTTCGCTTCTGAGGGATTGTGGGGAAAACACAAAGCTCCGTGCTTCAGCAAAGCCCCACAGCAGGACTCTTAAGTTCAAAGTGCTGGAGATGTTTCATCTATTTTGTTGGGATTTTCCGTTTGTTTCATTCCTGGGTTAAGACGAAGGGGGTGACACAGTAACACACTGACTCTCTCCCATCCATGACATTAGACAGCACATGGGAGGCTTTGTCAGCCCGTGAATCTGATTAAAAGGAAACACTTGTTTTCACACTTTGTTCGCAGCGGGGGCTTTCTCAGCCTCATCAAGAGTGATGGTTGCTAAATGTGTGCTTGTGTTCTCGCCTTTTTGTCGACCATGTGCAAAGTGAATATATCTTCTGGCCTGTGGCACACTATGGTTAACAGTAGACTGCTAATTGGTTTTGAAAAAGACACCATGGTTTATCAGAAACAAGATTATTTCAGTTTCTGGGGCTTACAGTTTCAAGAATGTAGAGGACTGTTTATTGCAAATAATTTATAGATACATTGATTAGTCCATTAATTTTACGAAAGAAGGAAAACATATGAGTCAGTGTACACAATGAATTCCACCAGGTGCAAAGGCATCAATTATATCCCTCCCAATAGCCTGAGTTTCTGAGAAAATAGATCCTTCAAAATTATAGCATTATCTAAGAGCCCAAAATACTCAAGGTGCAGCCCAAAATACTCAAGGGCAGCCCAAAATACTCAAGGTGCTGCCCACAGTAGGTGTAGGGAACTCCTTTCTGAACTCTGCAGCATAACTCACCTCACGGACACATCTGGGCTTGAGACCCATTGGGAAGGCAACTGCAATAAGTTGAATTCACTGTTGTGGAACCATTCCAGGACAGTCACAGATTCGAGGCCAGGGGCATAATCCTAGTGGAAAATCCATTCAGAGATGGATGCCCTGCTGCCATGGAGTAAGTGAGACAGCAGGAACCAAGATTCCAGACAATGTTGGCCTAGTTCTCTAGGGCCTGTTTTACTTCTGTTGCCTGCTACAGCTACAGTTTTGTTTTTTCTGCTGAAAAGATATGGTACTCTGTAAGGTCATGCGACGCTGTATGTATCAGGTTACAATTAGCTGTGTAGTATTTTATTGCTCCTTTGATGTGAGAGAAAGTGGAATAGAACATTATGTCCAATATTCCAATATGTGGTTTAATGTTCTGCATTTCCCATTAGTAGTTCACTTTGATACTAAAAGTATGATTCTATGTAATGACTATGTGATATCACTGTCCCTGTGTATATCTGTGTGTGACTGTATTTAGAGATAAGCAGGAATATTATGACTTTGCAGTGTTTCACTGTTCTGCATGGCTGTGTCAGTAGCTATCTGCGCCGGATTGCCAGGTTGCCACTAATCAGAGTCTGATTCAGTGTTGTCCACATGAGATGGGATGACCAACGCCATCTCCCGTCAGCCTGGAAGGATACTTAAACCCTAACTATTTCCTTGTCTAGTTAGAGCAGCTGATGGATCTTTAGGTGAAGTCATGCTGTCTCTCCCTTGATGCGCATCATTGTAAATAAACTCTGTTCCTGATTTTTCATACTATTGGTCTGACTGGGTCTCTATTAAATCTATGGTATCAAAATTACCATCAGATGTCAGTGTCTGTGTATTGTTTTCAACCAATGTGTAGTACTGGACCTTTGAATGGTGACATGATGCAAACCTACACAGATAAGCATTTGGACTATAGCACAGGAAAATGGTGTCATCTACGTGTAGACAGAGAGAAATATATATTTTCTACCATGTGAGTGCAGATGATCTAGTTTTTGTGAGCTGCTAAAGTAAATATGTTGCTCTTATTCCAGGATGCAATGCTTTCTTGGGGTCACAACATCTAAAAACAACATATGGTCAGAGCAGGGACACCCCTCTCTATTTTCAAGAAGCTCTTGAAGACATCTCCACTCTCATCCTCTGGTAGTAGTATTTATTCCTCTCCTCAGCAATGTAGCTTGAATGTTACTCCTCATTGTTGTCAGGGATGCACAGTATTTATGATATATGTATTTAAAATTACGTATTTCAAATACAAAAATAGTAGTAATCATTTTTATTGGATTGAAGAAAAATAAAAATACTGCCAAATATTTTTGGTAATAGTACTACTTGCTGATGTTAGAAATGTATCCAGATTTGATGTGATCAGAATATTGAGATTCAGGAAGATGATCCGGTGCAAGATAAGTAACATGTAGGTTGCTCTCTCTCTCTCTCTCTCTCTCTCTCTCTCTCTCTCTCTCTCTCTCTGTCTCACACACACACACACACACACACACAAACATAATACTCCCTCTCTCACACAACCCACTCACTCAATCACATGGTTACTTGCTCACCCACATGTATAAATTTGGCTGAGTATTGTGGTTCTGGCACATTCCCTTGGATATTGGGCAACTTATTTTTCTTGTGAACTTCAATCATCAGTATAGGCAAATAAACATGATCATCCAATCGGAACACATGGCACCGATTATGTGGTTGCCCTGCTCAAAAAGTTGCCCCATCTCCTAAAGCAGTGGTTCTCAAATGGGGGTACGCGTACCCCTGGGGGTACGTGAAGGCACTCCAGGGGGTACATGAGATTTTAAAATATACATATATTTAAAAAGTAGAATCCATGCAAAAATACTTTAAAAACAAATGTTTGAATTTTGTATGTGTTTATCAGTTCAAAAGATTAATAAATTAGACACTGATGGCACAGTGCTCTGTTTTAAGTCTTTTTTTTTCTCAACTAAAAATGCTTTGTGCTGGTTAGGGGGTACTTGGCTGAAAAAATATTTCACAGGGGGAACATCACTGAAAAAAGGTTGAGAACCACTGTCCTAAAGCATATATCAAGCATTCTGGGCATGCACTGACAATGTCAGAGACTTCGTTCTCTGTATTATGTGTCAGTGTACCATGAGTTTGCGGTTATTTTAAGGTATTAGTATTAGTAAGGTATTAGTATTATTTTTATTATTAGTAAACTAATAATAACAATAATACATTTTGCAGCAAGTTGTTGCGGTAGTATAGGCTTTGCTAACAAATTCTTAGGCTAACAAATGCTTAGATTGATGTGGACTCTAAATTGGGTTACTGTAAGCCCACATTCCGTGGCTCTCAGTAGGTTCGGTGGTTAGTTTGACCACTTGACAAGTTTAGTTGTGACTTTTTGAGTACATCTCTGATACAGTGTTTAGGCTATGAGATGTAACAGGCAGATCTTGATTGTTGATTCATGGCATGTCTCATATGCAGGGAAAAGCTGTTACTCTCAAACAATGTCCACTTAATCAACAGAGTCAGTGTACTGATGAAGGAATAGACTAAATAGACAGATATGGAAGGTTTGCAAAGTGATTTCCCTTGAAAGAGTATTTTTCATATTTTGTAGTTTATTTTGATTAAAATGAGGGTATTTGATCATTTATTTTAAAATACATTTTGATGTTGTAAGTCACTTTAAATCAAAGCATCTACTAAAGCAATAAATGTAAATGTTAGATAATCCCACTTTAACTCTGACCTCAGTCCTGTTTAAGAACCTTGGCCTAGGCTACTTGAAATTGTCCAACATGTAAAATGGCAGATGAATAGGTCATGGTATTATCATTTCTGTCTTTAGAAAACATTCTTCTGAAAACCATGTGGTATTATGAGATAACAAATAAGCTTGAATTCCTTTACTTAGACCCATGTTTACAAACTAGCGTTACCACACCTGGGTAATAAGCCCACCTATAGGCTGGCGGAATACTTTGCTGGATACTTGGAGGAGTAGGCCTAGCCAATAACCAAGCTAGCAAGGCTGCATGAAAACACCCCCTCGTCGGATATGTGAAAAGCCTCACACTGTTACAGACCTCTAAGATCTGATGTCTGTTGCTCCCAGAGGTCCACTGTGCTGCTAACCTGCAACTTGCCCTTCCAGTAGGCTATCTGATCGCAGAGATCGCAAGACTGCATGACTGGTGCCGAAACTGGTGCCGACATCTATCGCTACTAGAAGTCCACAACGCTACTGATCTGGGTGCCAGAGGGTTGTCAGGTTGGTTTCTTCAAGAACGCCTGTATCAGTCTGCCATCTGCAATGAGAGTTTATCATCGTAGCCTACTCATCATAGGCTACTGGCACATATCACTTCCAACCATATCATTTAGCCAATTAGAAACTTTATTTTTAATTTCTGGATTTTTATATTTGATTATTTGTTATTTTGTAAAGTGTGTTGACATCTGGTGGCATGGTGATTTTGCGCTCTAAACTATTAATTGATTGGTTGATGTTTTGGCAGTACCAATTTGGTTTCAATTATGACAACAACAAAAAAAAGCCAAAGCTTGCACTAGGGGGCAGTGTTCTCACATGTCACTTTGTAACCTTTCCTCCATTTTGACAGGCAGGGGACTCGAAGGGCTATTGAAAAAAAACATGCAGATTTTACAGCACATTGGATGTAGTGTTGGAGCTGACAGAGAATAATTTGCAACACTTATCCTTAAGTGTTGTGGCTTTAGGTATGAACAGTGTAATGTGGGATTGATCTTCCAAAAAGGCCATGCAGCTTAATAGGGTCAAAACATTCAGTTTATATTAAAAGGCCATGCAGCTGAATAGGGTCAAAACATGCAGTTTATATCAACTAAATGTGATTTTTTCAATTGCAGGTCGTTTAGTGCCATTGTATCTTAATTATTTTGTTCCTTTTGTTAAGACACATATGCACACACACACACAAACACACACACACACACACACACACACACACACACAAAGAGAGCGAGAGATAGATGGAGAGAGAGAGAGCTTTTGACACATAATTAGGCTAAATGCAGTTATATTGATATTGACATATCATTGATCAAATTAGAATATAAAAAATTATGTTCATATTCTAACATTCTAATATAAAAATTATGCTCATATTCTAACATATATTTAACATTCTAATGCATTTGTTACATTTTGATAGTTTGATTCGAGACATCAATAAATAAGAATCTTCAAGTAAATTCTCAAAATATTTTTTTCTGTCAAGCAAATATTAAGAGTGCATTAAAATGTATTAAATCTCATAATGTATAAAGTCATTAAAAATATTCCCTCTTGGATATACAAAATGACTTTGAGTAATCAATGTACTTTGAAATAGTAAATATATGGAACATTAAGCATTGCATATAAGAAGAAAATTGCTAAATAAATGCAGTGTCCCTTTCAATGCACCTCCTCTGATCTGGAAAGCATAATTCCAGGAGGGAAAAAAAAAATCTGTTTTTGATTTTTTTACTCTGCTGTTTTCATGTTCTGATGAGCTGTTCAAGATCCAAATCGACATGTACGTTGAGCGGATTAATGCACCTGACGCACATATCAAACTCAATTACCCCATATCTCACCAAGTGAAGAGCTGAGACAGGCTTTGTGCTTCAGACTACTTCCTCAAGGCAAAGATCGGGTTGAGAACTCAACAAACCAGATGGACCTTCTGAATGAGGGGTGTGGACGAACCAGCCTGTGATTGTGCTGCCGTTGTTTGTAGATTGCTTTGAATGCACCACGGGGAGATATTTGCTATTCATCCGATGGAGGCACAGTAATAGAGGGCACATTAGAGACTGTAAAGTCTTCCGCTGGGAAATATCCTCTGATCTAAGCAAACCCCCAGCCAGCACTCTGAGTTACTCCGCTTGCGTTGAAATGGCATTTACGCCAGCACCATAGGGCCAGTATTGAACAGCACATTGCCTGCGTTTAGAATGCTTTATTTAGATTCTCACACAAAACATGGAGGTCAGCCACTGTGAGCCTCATTTAGTCCTGGACAACAACTAAAGAAAATTAAGAAACCAACAAATTGAATGAACAAATCAATATTATAAAATGATAACTTGGGGGGGGGGCACATTCAGTTAGTAACATGCAAGCTCCACCCTCTGCTACTAAATCTTAGCCAATAGTTTGCATTCCAGGCCATGGCAATCTAGAGCATGTGAGGGTGAGGGTTCTGTGCAGGGTTGCACACTTGTTTGCCAGTGCCGAAACTGCTATGCAATTCTCTTTGTAAAGGCGTCTCATTGCACAAGCTCAACATGCCGGAGGCAGAGAGGAGGCATGAGCACGTACACTGGGGAAACAGTCAGCACGTCTGGGCATTACCTTCAAAGTGTTGCGGCTGCACTGGATCATTCTGGCATTGACTTGATAAAAGCACTGAACGTTACCATGATGATCAACTATAAAAGATGAAGGACAAGCTATGTTTTATTTTTTGTTTTGTTTTTTTGTAGCACCAATATTAGCAGAATGATATTAGATTGATTATGTGTAATTTATAGGCTGTTCCCCATATTAGAGCTACAGATGTGGCCATTTTAGTGTGAAAAATACCACCCAGTGGGATCAGCACTTAAAATCCAGTCAAACAGATGGCATGAGGGGGGGGGGGGGGGTCATTGCTAATTCTCACAGAAATAGGCTCACACAGTCATGACCCTAACCTCTGACACCCTCGACTTGGGCACGTGGTGTGGGGTGGCATGCATGTGACGCACCCACCTCGCGCATTACAACTAATGAGGGTCATGAACGTCCTGTTGGGCTGGATTTTTTTTTCTAAGTCAGGGACAGTCACAGCTGGGGATCAGAGTCACCTGCCCGGTCCGCTCTCGAGAACGGCTCTGAAATCCGCGCGGCGTTGGTAACAGGGCCCATTATCTTGGTCCATAAAATAATCATGTGAGAGCGGAGTGATGGACAGCACTGAGAGGATTACGGCCCAGATGCCCCCTACTGGCATCATGCTGAGGTGAACACTTTTGGAGAGGAACTGCCGGGAGGCTGGCAGAGCAGGGGGCGAGGGATTAGCACAGGCGAGGTCATTCACACACTGGCGCAAGCTAGGAAGCACCAAACAAAGCAGACCACATACCTGGCAAGAGACTCACGCAGAGCCCCCCCCCCGTCCCACTTTGAAGGCAAAACAATAGTAGTCAGCCGCTACTTCCTTGGCCTTGTACAACAGGTGTGGATTAGTGTGATTCTATTGATCATGACCCTGCTGCAGGATTTTTTCTTTTATGTAATCACCAATATGATTAACATGGCTGCTACAAAAGTATTATGTGCAGTAGTTATGGAATAAAAGTACAGTATTTATTAGTATTTTCACAACTGTACATTATGATTGTTTACTGGAGACTAATTATCAAATGTAGGTGCATAGAAACGAGTTGTAGGACAGTCTACAACATAATTCACTTCTTGTAAGCTTTCATAAGTCCCTTTCCCACCGGAAGGATTTTTGCAGTTCTTAGAACAAAACGTTCCTAGAACCCTTTTTTTCTTGTGTTCCGACCGGACCAATTTGGGGATTATTAAGTTCCTCTGACCACAGTTTAGCTGAGGCTGGCCATTACACTAATCTTCATAGAATATAAGAATTACTAATGAAGTCTCATTTCTTACTAATGTAGAAAACTGAGACATCATGACTTTGTCCTTTGTCAGTAATACGGCAGTGGAAGCTCATGCATATTTATTCCAATTAATCACATAATCATTATCAAGAAAACATTCTACAGATCTCTATTCCTAAGTTGCAATATTGCCCAAGTGGAAAGCAGCATGGCTCCCACACACGCTAATAGAAACACACAAATGTACAAATGTCATCCAAAGTTGAGCTGAAAAAACAATGCAGTATTTTCCATATTGAAAGTCTGTATTTGTTGTATTAATAGGTTTTGCATTATTTTCTCGGTTCAGTGCTTGTTTCTTTGTCTTGTAATGCCTCAGGAGAGATTGAACAGTCCAGGACACTGTTGCCTTTCAGGACCTTGTTGTCGTGACAAAGTACTTTCAAACCAGTGACTCTACAGGGTGAGCAGGTGTTGGGAAATGGTTCCAACTTTGTCCTGAATACTCAATCAGTAGTTTGCTTGTTGTGCTGTGCTGGCACATAATTGCAAACTCTTTGGAAGTTGTTGAAAGTGAGCCCAAAGGGACCTGGACTGAGAAAGCTCAGAGTTCAACTTGGAGGAGCGGCAAAAGAAAAACTCTGTAGTCCTGAGAGAACATGGAAACCACACAAGCAAGCTGCTTGGCAGCAACAAAGGCAGTGGAGTGATCGAAAGATAAAAATGACAAAGAAAAAAAAAAAATCAAATATCTTCTTGAAGAAATGAAGTGCAGGCACCAAATCTGGCAAGTGCAGTGGTCTTCCCTGCAGTCCGGAAATAATGAAATAAAGAGCGAAATAAATAGAAGGCCTGAAAATCCATTATGGTTGCTCGAGGAGACTTTATAGTGGAAATGTGGTGACATCATAGTTCCAGCAAATTGTAAAATCTGCCTCACCATGGTTTCTAACAACTCCTCAAGCCATATCAATCAAGCCTCTCCAGTCTCTCCTCCGACTTCAAAGTGATGTCTCCTACCCACCCCGGGGACCACGCCAAGACGGAGCTGTCGTTCTAACCCCTATGAAACTGTCTCACTGGTTACCCCAGGAGCATTTGCGTTTAGCCTTGAGTCCCATGCAAGGCAACAGGGTCCTCTGGTGGGCTGTGAACTACTGCTCTCAGCACAAGACACAAGGTTTTGTTCCGCTAACGCAGATATATGGTGCAGGTATCAGAATGTCTTCACACTCCATGGGGAAATGGTTTATATATTTTGTACAACTGATTGTAAATGTAGACATTGAGAGGGTGGGTCATGCATCACGTGCAGTCAAGCTGGCGAACTGCTCAACATCTGTATGGAATCACGTCGTATCTCCCAAGAAATGCCATGCAAATAGCCTAATCATGCTCGAAAAATAATCACTGCGACTCTACTGTGAAATATGATATGCATAGTGTACATACAGTGAGAGATAAGTGCATATTCAGTTGCAGAAAGGACACGCAATGCAATCCAGTGTAAATGACCATATCTTAGTATGCTGGCATCTGCGTTTCGAATAATCCCCTCAGAGGTCTACAGAGACTCTTTTGCAGTCCATCTGAATATGATGTCAGGTCTATTTTGTGGATTAACACGCAGCACAGATATGATAAGACATAACATAGGGGCACAAATAACATGATATGAAGTTATCAGATAGGAATGCATGGGAAAGTTTTGTTTTCGTGGCTGATAGTCTCAAATTCACCCCAGCATTGTCTCCACTCACTGTGTGCCTTACCTAGCTTTGTAAGAACATAAAGGGTTCTCTTTTGCTACATGATGAAACTGTGGCAACAGTGTCGTCATGTGGAGAGATGTAATATCATGCAGTTCTACTCCCAATCAAGCTCAAGGACAGAAGTGAAGAGACTATTTATGTTGTACAATGCCTGCTCATAAAGAAGAAATTGGTGTGTTTCCAGAGAGGAGAAAAGCCTGCGGCGTGTCTAATTCTTTTATTAACCTCTAGAAAACAGCAGCATTCTCCCTTGGTAGTGCTGGAACCGCTCATTTTGGGACTTTTGGTGTCTTCGAAATATGAACAAAATAGCAAGGCCTCCAAATTCAATCGAAGGAAGATTAACCTATTTTATTTCCCTGTGAAGGACACTGTCTGAGCTTGTCACATTTTGCAAAGAATATAGTTTAAACTTAAAATGAAAACTGACATGTTCATTTTTGAAGTAAACTAAAAGTACAATAGAGGGCATTCCAGTCCGAATGTAAAAGACCACATTATAAGAGCCAATATTAGAGTAATGACATCCACACGGAAAGCACCATCTTTATTTTATCATCTAGAGCATATTTTAAGCAATAGGTTATGTATGAGCATTCAAACCGGTAATTAAATAGCCATGAACATATGATGTGAACCTTCTTTTTTTGTTCATACACAGTAGACATTGTGCCAGATTGGATTTAGGCTGAGTTTGGTTGTAATGCCTGAGATTTTGGTGAAATACATTGCAAAGCTTTTGATAGTTTTTTTAAAAGCAAACAGATTTAGCTGTAACATGTGGAGCTGATAAGCCTAAAAGGGATGTGCTTAGTTTAAAAAAAAAAAATGGTCTCCTTGGCAACTGGACTTTTGAACTTACTGAAATGAAATGTTCAGGCATTGTGAGCCTAGATGAGAGAGTACAAAATAAAGAGAAGCTTGAGAGGACTTTGAAATCAAGAGCTGAATTTCCAATGCTGAAGTTGCACTGCATTATACTCCTCCATGATTTGTTACAGTCAAATACACAACCAGACTCAGTGCTGAGATTTGAGAATAATGCTGAGAATAATATTGCACATATCAGTACACATGGTCTTATTACCTCTAACATGATCAGAACACTTAGATATGAAATCAAACAGTTTTCATCATTGTTCATTAAATAGTCATTTATTTGGAAAGTTTGTCTGGGTTTAAATAAAATAAGATGCCGCCTAACTCCAGCGGGATGGAAAAAAAATTGGAAAGATATTGGCTGCAGTCTCAGAATGTGAGTTACATCACCAAAAACAACCACAAACAGAGATAAGCTGTGATGAAGCAATTTAGCCAAGTTCAATTTAGACACTGACAAAACTAAAGAGGATTTTGTGAGGAAAAAAAATGAACCAAATGTCCAGCCCAGCCTGCATTGGAGCAAAGTGGACAGTTGGCATTTTCAGTAATGTGTGTTTGAAGGACCCACCCCACCCCACCCCACCCCTGACTCTGACACATGCCATATGGGTGCCTGTGTGCAAGTGAGCATTGAAGGATGGCATTCGAGGACTATTACATCTCTAGTACTGCCGACTGAGCACTTTGCTGTGAGTTTGAGCCAAATGCACTCTGGGTTCAATTCTTGCTGAGACACAGGTTTTGAATATTCTGCTCCACCTCAGTGCTGCATAATAAAGGAATGACATTGTAATACAATATAAACAATCAGGATGTGATCTAATATTACGCTTTAGTTTGATAAAAAGAGATGAAACATTCTGGTCTCTGATAATCTGGCACATTAATGGTGTATTATTCTGTACTTAAATTGTGACCTATAAAAGATTTTCTTAAGCCGTACATCATAATAATCAACAACATATCACCATTATACAACCATAATTTCATTAATTTTATATAATTGAGTATAATTAGAGTAAATCATTTTTATTACTGTCAGGTTGAGGCACACTTCCTAATTTTCCCGGAACGTATAATTTCTTTGTAACACATAACCCTACCTTGAGGATGTGCTATTTTTATGACATGTACACAAAAAGGCATCTTCAGGTTTCAATCTGGGTTGTCTGACTGTTAGGAGAGGCGATATGAGTTTTGTTTTCGAGGTATCCTGGTGTGCCTTTCAAAGTTGCCACCCCAATTTCACATGAAAAGAGAACACCAGGTAAAAAATCTCCTCTCCTCCTCTTTTTGTCTCTACTTTTTTGAACTTATTCTATGCATGTCACTTCTTCCTTGCTAAGCTATATCATCATGGTGCTGCTTTCAGATTTTATTTTTTATTTAAAGCCTTCCATCTCAGAGATACTCAAATAAAAATCTTTATTCAAGAGTGGTTGAAACACACTGGAGGGCTAATCAACTTGGCCTACTTTTCTTGTGTTCTCTCCAGCTTTCCTGATGGATTTTTTAATCCGCCAAATTTGCATGGAGTCTACTTCCAACTGTCAGTGTAAAACATGTCCTAAATTTAGAAGGATTTCGTCACTGTTGTGAAGACGGCTGTATACCAACTTAGATTACTCAAATAAGGAAAGGAAGGGAAAAAAGCTATTGGAACACAGGTTAAGGTCCACATATGCTTGAAAGATTTCTGAATGCTTCAATGCCACTGTCATCCATTTTTCTTTCCTCCAGTGTATAAGACTTTACTAATACAGTGTGCAGATGACTCTCCTGATCTTTTATTGGTTCTGGCATAAATGTGTTGCATATATTCCTCAGTTATGCACTCTGTCTAAATATTAACAGAGGAAAGAGGAAGAAAAGCTCTGGCTCAGCAAATCCTGCAAGCTTGTTGTTTCATCATAGGATCCATATGAAGAAAGAACTTGAAAGAGAACGTTGTCTTGCAGTTTTGTTTTGACATGAGAAGGCTGTGTTGCAGTTATGCTATGGGCTCAAAAGAACGTGACAGAGAGTTTTTTCTTTTTTTTAGTTCACCACTTCCATAGAGTTTTCCAAGGCCTCCAAACTCTCCTAAACATTTTCATATTCACAATGCAATGGCAGAGTACCTCATTTTGCGTGGGGCACCTGCAGCCACTGAGACGGTGACCTAAACACAATAATTGTGAGTCAAATCCTGACACTTATCCCATCTTGTATGGTCTGCCATGGCAGTCCAAGTCCTTTTCTCGCACACCAGCCGCTCCTGGCCGAAAAACGGCTGGTTGCTGTATAATTCACTCGCGCCCCCTATGCCAGTGTGATGTTCTCCCTCACGCTCATAGTGACATAATGCATTTGTCAGTTCCCTTCCTCCACGGCAGTCGCCCCACTGCTGCACGTTAGGCTAAACAGACAGGGTGCCAGGGCTCATGTAAATACCACTGTCAATAGCACAATTAGGCTATCACGAGCGCCTCAGCAGGTTTACACCACCGGCGCTCGAAATGCAGCATGTTTGCCAAGCTACGAGAGGAAAACAGGGTCTAAATAGTACAACTGCAAGGGGGCATGTCAAAACAAAATGTCCAATTGATGGACATTAGTGTCAAGGCCCCTGTCAAGCTTACTAGGACGATGGATACGCCTAACAATCTGGGAGAGACGCTATGCAAAGACATAGTCACACATGCTCCATGCCATATGCCTATCAGCCAAGCTCGGACTGGAGAAGCTGTTGTGGCATAATGGCTGTGATTTTTGCATTCCGGATGTTTGAGCCGCAGGTCAAATGCCAGAGCGCATTGCCGCTCTCTTCGCCAGCAATCGACTGTGTTTTTGGGATGCAAGCACTCACAGAAATGCCATTTTCCTGCAAGTTTTCTTATTCAAACTGCAACCACCGTGGAAAAGTTCTTAGACTGCAGAGCCCATCTGTTTACACAGGCACACTGGGCATTCTGTGTGGCGGAGAACGCAGAAGACTGATAGTCATCACTAAACCATCACTCAGAAGTAAACAGATGCAGCACCACAGCTAAACAAATACATTCGTAAATTATCAACCAAAAGTCATTCTGATTGCAATACAGAAAAAAGGCCACCTACAACAGAATCAGTACTTGTATCTATGTCCTTTATCTAAGAAGATAGATAGATAGATAGATAGATAGATAGATACTTTATTGATCCCCAAGGGGAAATTCAAGCTGTATTATACTGTATTATTATAATTAGATTTTCAAATTCCTTCAGCAATATTATTACCATCATTAATATTACAATGAAGAAGAAGATGAAGATGATGAAGAGGGTGATGATTGGTGATTGCTAATTTTCAGAGTCTAGACAGCCGCTGCTGTAGCTGGGTGGCTATCAGCTCATATGGGGCCTCTTGGACAGCATGAAATAATATGATAGGAGACGTAGCAGAGGACCAAATCAAAACATAATCCCCACAAGATGAAATCTAAATAACAGGACCCTAATGTACTTCCTACCTGATAATGCTGCCTCCAGGGACCATATCCTCTTAAAATACCATGGCAATTTGCCTGTGGAAGAGAAATAACCCTCTAATGAGTAGGCTACTTGAGGCACACTACCCAGAGGTGGATGGTGTTGGTGGACCACCCAACATCAGATAACTGCAGTTTCCGAGCTGGACGCATTACCGACTGTTTATGAAATAGAAAATGATAACAATGTCATTTGGATTAAATGCTGTAATATTTGGGGAGTGTGTTGGCAGGATCAAATTACAGATATGGAGGATATTTTCTGTTGTAAATACACATGAGAACTCAGGCCAGAATTGCTCACATAGCTTTTTGACGGAGGATAAGTTGGCGACAGGTTTTTTTTATGTGGTTGTTTTTACAGACAAGTTTTGGCAATGAACATTTTCTCCCAATGTCAGAACATCATTTCTGCCTCAAGGAAGAAAAAATAACAACATAGGCAAAATCTCCTTTGGTGGGTTTTTATTTTTCTCTGTGGTGACTCATACAATATAGTTTACATATGCATTCTTTTCACAGCTCAACCGCCTCCAGCAAGGTAAGTCACGTTGATTTCTCAAGGTTACATCAGTGTGCACTTAATATTCTACTGAGAGTGCATCTGCCTGTCATCCTGCAGGATGGTCAAACATCTTGACTGCAGGGGCGGGTCTACTGGGGTGCCACAGGGTGGCATCCGCTACCTTAACGACCATGTCCTGCCACCCCTAATGCCAACCTAGTTTTGAGTAGTGATGGCATTTTTTAAATACGCTTTTAGTGATATCTCATGCGAACGTTGCAACAGGAAACACAATTCAAGTCTCCAGGTGCTTCCTACTCCCTCTAAAGAGAGTATTCTCTTAAGAGGTGTAGTCTGAGAATTGTCCTCCAAAGCGTTCATTGCCACATTGCCACGCATCTGTCCAAATAAATGCCAAGTATAGTTACATTTGACACAATATTCTTGGTCATGTATACATATCAATTTCTGAAAATGCCCAAACTCGGCAAAAGATTTGATCTGTCATAAAGTCACACTCATCCTCACATTCACTTGACAGATTGTAAAACTACAGAATGCAATTCATGGGCACTGCTTTACACCATATTATCACCCGAAGAGAAGAAATACTCTTTTCTGATTGGCTGGTGGGGTGGCTCCTTGTTGGTGCCCCCCCCCCCCCCCCCCCCAATTCCAATCCTCCCCCACCTTTCTTATGCAGCCCTTGCCACTTAATCTACTAAACCCCTCTTCTACTGCACTTTTTACCCCCCCACTTTGCACAAATAGGCTGACACCAGACATAATTTCACTGCATTTCTTACTTCCAGTAACTATATGCATGTGACAATAAACTTCCTTGTATCCCCTTGTATCCTTGTATTAATTCTGAATAACAGGACACCTGAAGTAGATCTGGTAAATAAAAGTTTAATCATCGTTCCATATCAATGCTTATGAATGGTAACTATAACAACCATAGTAGGACAACAGTTCAGCCTGAAAGCAGGCTTTGCAACAATGGAATCAACTGTAAACAAGCAGTAAACTGTCCATGCGATCGCTGTTATAGGGTCAAAGAAAGTTGTACAAGTCAGCTTCTTTTTAAATGGAACCGCTTGTTTCCTTTGCGTGTTAAAGGCATGACTATTGCCTATAGTGGCAACCGGGTGAAAAGCGGGATAACAGCCTTTGAGGTGTCTTCGCTGCGTGTCGGGGAGTTCTTTGCCTCTCGCCCTCGTCCATTAATTCCGGATAACAGGACACCTCGGCGGCCGTTATCCCTTATGTTAATAGCTGCCACATTCACATTTACTTAACTTCCTTAAAAGTTTGCTGAGAAAGGGATACAACAAACTGCTTTTATTAGTTGCCAGAAATGTGATCATTCAAGATAACACATTTTTCTCAGAATATTTTCTCACTATAGTCTATGCTGGGGTCATTTGCCTATGCACCACTATAGTCTGGTTTCTTATACATAACACTAGATTCGTTTTATTGAAAAATGTAATAATTTCAGCTGTTGCTTATAAAAAGCTATAGCCAACATGTAAACATCTTGAATATTAACATCTGTGCCTGCTTACACTTGCTGTGATCATGTTTACTGATAAGTATTTTAACATTGCATGTTAGAGATGAGCACACAGAGCTGTGTGCATGCACATGCGTAGAACACTTAACTTTGATTTTGCTATTCCTTGTGATCCTCATGCCACCCTAAGAAAATTTCTCTTGATCCGCCCTGTTTGACTGTGTCAAGTCAGAAATGACTAAATGAACGTGGTTTGGACTGCAGATATCTAATTTTAGGCTATTTGCTATGTTTTGATAATCAAACAATGAAACCAAGGCTATTTTGTCACTTTCTGTCAGTCCAACCCAATGTTTTACACCATGTGAATTAAGTTGTCGCATCTCAGAAACACTTGGGATGACATCCTAGCTCTTTTGTTTCATTGAGACATGCTTGCCTGAAGAGAGCTGGCAATAACAATACGATAATAGCTGGGTAATAAACATATGCAATTAGAGATTTTTTTTTTCAAATTCTATGAAACAGAATGATATTGAAATCTGAATAATAATTGTATACTTCAATAGTAAAAAGGCACAGGTCAGACATGCAATATCGCTGATGTATGTGTTCAATAACACATATAAAGCAGGGAAAATTGGCAAGGATCCCCTTCACACTGTTATTTCAAACTCCCCACAAGCAAACCACTAACTACAACATTAACAAACAAAAACTACTCTTTCATGTTTTATTCACAGTTGTTATTGAATGTAATGAGAGAT
The DNA here is from genome assembly GCF_018492685.1 of Alosa sapidissima. Lineage (NCBI taxonomy): Eukaryota > Metazoa > Chordata > Actinopteri > Clupeiformes > Clupeidae > Alosa > Alosa sapidissima. The sequence goes on along the minus strand of NC_055957.1, from coordinate 48,168,731 downwards.
AGTTTAGGGATCTATACAGTTATATTACCAGAAAATCTCATTTAAAGCTTAACTAATTTAAAGTAGGAAATGTAATTTGGGTCTCAACTTCCATCTGCTTTGGGACCACTAAAGGAGACATTTATACAGTAAGCAAGTAGACAAGAAATTAGACAAAAAAGAAATGTTGCAACTGAGTTGCACTGAGTCGGACAGCATGTCAGATTTAATTCACTGCTATTGCAGCATTTTTTAAATATTCCTGTGTACTCCACATTATCACCATAATAGTAACATCAATTCTCTACCAGAAAAAGAAAAATCATTTAAAAAAGTACTGGGTATAATTTTCAGACGGCTTATTAAAAAAAAAAAAAAAGCTACTGCTCTCGTCTCTTGATGGAGCAGTGCGTTTGGGTGGAGGCTCAGGGGAGAACGGCTTCAATCGGTGTGAGGCCCTGCAGGGATATTAGACTTCACAGAGCCGCAGTATAACATTTTCCACTCAGGATGATGTCACCGCTTGCCCTGGACATGGGAAATCCATCTCTTGATTGCCTTCAAGACCCCGCAAGAAGACCCCTGCGATCCGTCTCTGACACCCGCCAGTGCTTCCCCCTTCCCGACCCACCATGCACCTGGAGGACGACCTGATGTGTCCAGTCCGGCCCGCTCAATCATTCCATCTGTGTGCATCAGGTGGGCTCCGTCCACTATGTTTGAGCAGTGGACTGTGATATCAAAGCAGGAAGACTGCCGAGCTGCGCCAAGTTAGCATGCAGCAGGCATTTACACAGAGCGCAGAAGAGCTGCGCCAAGTTAGCATGCAGCAGGCATTTACACAGAGCGCAGAAGGGCTGGGAGAGCCCACAGGCAGACTCTCAGACACGCGTGCACACATGATACTGCCTTGCATTGGACTCACTCTCTCTCTCTCTCTCTCTCTTTTTTTCTCTGCATTGTTCATTTTCTCTCTTTGTTTTTTTTTTTAGTTGTGCTCTGTCTCCCTTGCTTCCGTTTGCAGTTATGCACATTCACACAACTCACGTGCACACATGTAGACAAACACACACACATACACACACCCGCAAGCATGCACATGCACATGCACAAACATACACAGTCTCACACACACACACACACACACACACACACACACACACACACACACACACACACACACACACACACACACACACCTATACACAAACACTCCCACAGCACACACACAGACACTCCTACATCAAACACACAAATGGCCTGGCATAATGCTTCCTTCTCTCCTGCTGGCCTGTGTGTAAATCCCTCCCGAGTGCATGCGGAGAGGGGATGCAGCTCTCTTTTACTCTTTGTCATGGTAATAACAGTAAGCCTAACTGTCCCCCACTTTGCCTGTCAACTTGCGTTTATTTTGGTGTTCTTCTTCTCCAAGAGATTCGGCTGTGTTCTCGGGTGCTTTGTTGAACACCCCACCCGGCTCCCTCATTCCTGGAACCAATTATATTACCCCGCCAAGCCTTACAATTCTGACAAAAAGGTCCATTTGCAGCCCAGTCGTTTCGCACCTTGACCAACCTTGGGTCAATGACAGAAAACATCAGTTAAGAAAAAATATTTCTTTGTTTGTTGCTCTCTTTTCTTTCTGTCTTTTACTTTTCTTTTTGTTTGTTTATTCTTTCATTCATTTTTCTTTCTTTCTGACTGACTTTAAATCTATATTTCTGTCACTGGATCCTGCTTTCTAACCAATTTCTCTCTCTCTCTCTCTCTCTCTCTCTCTCTCTCTCTGTCTGTCTCTCTCTCTTTGTCTCTGTCAGATGGAAGCCACTCTGACAGTGTGTGTGCAGAATGTGCTTCGCTGTTCGTACAGCACCTCTGTTTGACACATGATATGGTGGATTCTGCCCCTGCAGCGTGCTGCTTCTCCGAGGGCTCGGCTCCGGCGTGTCTCCCACGGCCTCGCTCCTCCAGCACGCCAGTGCTCCTCGCTCCTCCAGCACGCCAGTGCTCCTCGCTCGGCTCAAGCACCGCTGACGGCCATTCCTCCGGCGGCTAAGCCTGTTAGCGGGAGACGTTTCAGGCGTTCTGCACACAAAAGATACAGCAGCCATCATTACCACCTCCAGATCAACACTTCCCCAAGACAAAATGACTGCCTCCGACCCCAAGACAAAACGACTGCCTCCGACTTCCTTCCTATAACTTTCACTAATAGCATGGGGGTCACAGAATTATAATGAGAGTAGGCTACTTATCACACACACACACACACACACACACACACACACACACACACACACACACACACACACACACATACACACACACATATATATATATATATCCATTTAGGTGTCGCCAAGAAACTGAGTCCCTATCCTCAGCATCAGTTACACTGCATATTAAGTGTCTTACAGTAAGTGTCACATTATTACTACTGAAATCAAGCCATTAGTTTTCATTATTTTTAACCTCACCTTGCTCTCTAATGAATGTCACTACCACTGTCACTGTCACCACCTTTAAATTATGTATTTCATGAAATGAAGACATTTATGAAAAGGCTATTTGTAATATTCTCTGCGCTTTTCCAATGCTATTGGCATACTACCTCTGGAACAACATGATGACAGTTCGCAGTTTTACACTGTCTCTCATGGCTTTTCTAAGGGCTTGGCAAAGAACTATGTCTATGGTCGATCTGTTTGTGATGTTTGTGGGCAACTTTGTTCCAGAATTAGTTTGTCATTACCCATTGCCGTTTTGAAGTATTTCCATTGTAGATAACCACATGATTGAACCGTGCCCCAAACACATTGCGTCATAGAGAAACCAAATACACCAATAAAATGAAGTTGATAGCTTGTATGACTAGCATTGCCTCTTTTGATTATTTCCACACTGATTGCACACACGTATCTTATCATCCAACTTAGTGGTTTTTCATTGAGGTTTGACAGAATTAGTCATGGTTGGCATCTTTTCATCAAGTAACTGCACAATCAGATCGCAAAGCTCCAAAAACATTTTTTGGCAAGAATCACAAGTGAGTGGTTTCACAAGTAGATTTAAAATAATGACTAATTTAACATACACACGTATTGCGCCTACTGCGTGGTTTGAGGTTAAAATTTGATCTTTGCAGTGCTTGCAGTACTTTATCTAAGCTGAAGTTAATATGGTGAACCATATAAAACAGCTATAGTAACACACACACACACACACACACACACATACACATATTGATATTGCACTCCTAACCATCATGTAACTGTAAAACCTATTCAAATACAGATAACCAGGGACATCCATTCTTGCACTGCCTCTCAACATGCTTGGTGTATTCTGGCACAGTCTAACTACCACCATCAGTTCTCAAGGATTTATGGTTTGGCAAACTAGGATTCTGTAATCTCTCTATCAGAATCAATTTAGAGGACTTCATAAAGACAACCCAGGGCGCTCATGTCCCTATTTGAGGATACCCCTGAACTCTCTGTTAACTCCCCAGAGAGAATGTATCCCACATGTTTTCTATTTATAGCCCTAACTTATTCATAGTTGTTTTGGGGCCCAACTATACATTTCACCTGCACTGAGTAGGACCAAAGGCATTCAAATATGTGGGCTGCACAGTGGTCCATGAATCATGAGAGCCTACACTATCTGCTGTGAAAATCACTGTATTGTCATCATGGGTGTCTTGGTTGGGGAATTTATTGCTGAAATATTTTCATATGTTATGTGCTTGTTGGTCTTGTTATTAAATGTATAAACTATCAGGGAAAATAGTAAATTGAGAAATTCTAGTGAAGCATTACTGGTCCTCAGGCCTTCCACCTTAAGAGATCTGTGTCATAACAGTGAGCACAATTTATGAATCAGTGGGGGTTTATTATGGTGTTAGTGGAGGGCCATTCACTGCTCAGGTAAGAGCAAAAGAAACGGCACTGACGCTTGCAGCAAAATGGATAGGCATATCTCCATGATTTATTCATTACAAGGTAGGTGCCCTTTCAAATGGCACATCCCAACAATTATGTAGTCACCTTTTGTATTGCCAAATGACAAGTTGAAATTAAGTGCTCAAAAGATGGATACTGTGCAGCTCTTGACATTTTAGAAAAACTAATTATTTTTGTCATTTTCAATTGGGATAAACAAATACAGTCTGATGCTAATTATGCTGTCGGGGAGGATGCCACCGTGATATTCATATAAGAGTGACTGGCTGATCAGTGATAACGGAATAACCTGAACCAGAAAGGAGCTGTGAAGGGAATATATGTCATTCTGTGTCATAATGTTTCTTTCTAGCACTTTCTATTATTTTCTTGAATGTGTGGTTGTGTACTGAAGTAGTCATTTCTGAGTATGGGTTTCATTGTGCTTGTTGGATATGGCCCCTACACATAACATCTGCCACCTGACTAATCTCTTTCAATGGCAAGAGCTGGGTCTTTTTAAATTAACCAACTGTATTCATCGCAAACTCGACAATCATGTGCAAATCACTTTGCTTATGCCAAAGAAACATTATACCACATGACGCAAAGCTTATCTGGTCACATTAACAACCGTCCAGAGTCCAGAAACCCACTACACTTGCGAGGGTTTTCATCAGCAACATCTCAACATAATTGAGATAATTTGCCAAGGAGATCAGCAAGCCTTGCAGCTGGGTCAGGGGCCACATGAGACATGGGCTCCT
>NC_055957.1:48029041-48154041 GCF_018492685.1 Alosa sapidissima | reverse complement strand
GATAAGATCCTTTCCCCACTCAGTCTTGCAATATTTATAGGATCGCTATTGAATGAACCCAATTCAGAACATGACAGCGAAAAAGCAGCACTGCACCAGCACCTGAGTGAGTCCTCAGTTCTGAGAAGACACCATGCAGTGCTTGCAGACATATTGCTAAACCTCTCAGTCTAGACAAGGGCTGGTATTTATAGTCTGTGCAACACATAAAACAGGCATGTCCAAGCTGGATTAGCTCTTGTAACTTGCCCGCAGAGGCTGATCCACCCTCTTGGGAGAGTGGGCCCGTGCACCTGTTTGCAAGTCAATCACCTGTTACACAGCTACACCTCAGTGAGTTGTGTTGTGGTGTGTTGCTGGGAGCTGGCATCTGTGGTAATGCCTTAGAAATAGTGGGATAATGGAGTGAGTCAACACGTTAGCGGAAATGAGGCTTTGATTAGCACAGGGGAATGAGGGGGAGATATGCTAAATGCTGCCTAAAGAAGGGAATGGACTGAGGCTCATTTGAACCAGCAGAGAAAGCAGAACTGCTGAACTGCTGATAGAATATCTTCGAAGCACCCCCCATCCCCCGCCCCCTCCAAACTTCCAGCGGATAGAGTCACTGCAATTCGGGGACCTCGTTATTTCAGGAAGGGGATTACATTTTCAATGACCATGGGGTAAACCCGAGCTGATTTTGAAATATTGGAGAGGGAAATTTTCTCTCCGCAGGTTTAAGCGGAGTTTGGTCCTGAAATCTGAGAGAGCCTCCCTGCCGCTCCCTGTGGCGCTGTTCCCTTGAACCACAACAGGCCACAAATCTGGCAGAGGCTGTCGACTCCCAGCCGCACTACAGAGGAGTGCTTTCCTGTTAAAATACAAGGGGCTCTGGTTTGGGGTGGAATGCTGTAAAACTCAGAAAAAGCCGAAAAGGACTGGGGGAAATAAAAAATGGGCCTTCGAACCATCTGTGAATGTCAAAACAAAGATATAAACAGAGGAACCGACCGAATAGCGCATTCAAAACTAGGAATTCAAAACAAAAATAGCTTCCATTTCCACACGGGCTTTTCCTGTCAAGTGAGGAAAAACATGTTTTAACAAGGCCAGCATGATCAGCTGATCAGAGCTTTTGGATACAGATTTGTATGGTGCTAATTATATTTCTATGAAGCTTACAGTTTTAGAGCATTTTGCCCTTGGCATGTTATTCACTACATAGATACTGCATTCCCCAGAATTTTCTTTTGACTTTTGTGAGTAATTATTGACCTTTGAGCATGTGGAAGGTATAGAAGAAAAATCATATATGTTCCATCATTGTCAGGTTCCATAATGAACTGAATTGAGGATGACTGGAGTCTCCAATGGTTTTGAAAATACAAAGTGACTGGTTGAGCTCTACAGATTTCTCAGAAATAACAGCAATTTTCCATGCATCCATGTTTAGGTTAAACCAGATGAATGAATATGAAATTGTTTTGGGCTGTTCAAATGCAGAATCAAAGTGTGTCAAATTATAAACAGACAATCACACAGGACTCTCAGAAGTGCCTCTGTAACCAATGAGAAAGCCACTCTAACACAACCACATGGGAACATAACGTCAGTCTTTTCAGTGAGAATGGCTTTTGGAATCTGATTTGGCAGGAATATCTTTTGTTCCAGCTCTAATTGTCTGTACACCATACAGTCTGTGGGCCACGGCAGAACTAAAATGCTTGATGTCAGAGAAGTACAGTCCCTACTAGTTTCTCTTGGCAGCCCTACCACCACTCTCATTATTTCAGCACATCGAGGAGGGGGAAAATGCAGTTCATAACAGTGATATTTTTGAAAACAATGTGTGAGGAAAGCCTGTATTTAACAGTGCTCTACTGTTTAGCGAAAGCAAGAAATGGACGGTGAGATCGCTGCTTCCCATCTGTTATCACAACAACAGACTCCATATCAAGCAACCACACTGGGGACCAAGAGGTAAACACTGGAGTCACTGACAATGGCAGCGCTAGTTTCCACTGATAACATCCAGCCTTTTGTGGACTCTCTTGTGGCGATCATAACATAGTTTTTACTAAAATGGGGCATTCATAAAGAGCCACCATCCAGCATGTTTATCCCCAGTGAAGGCACAGCCATGTTGGTCTAACCAAACAGAGACACATTATATAGGTCTCACCAGGCATATTTCAAATGCCCCTTGTGGCATTTCAAATTAGAAAATGTACATCTTAAAAGTAAATGTACCAAAACCCAAATGCCTTCCATTACACAGTTACAAATTAAGGAGTTTCATGCAGGCAACCATCTGTTATATAGTATTTTTTAACCACACCATGCTTTATGAAGTGGACATATTTGTAAAGTTGCAATAGCAAACTCACAGAACTGGGACCTATAAAATAACACCCTACTGTTGCTTTACACATGGGAGCATGTGCATTGTTATGAGAGGGGTGGTGTGCAAAGGAAATAGGTAGAGTGAAGGGACCACCATGAGTTTATGGCACACCTTTGCACTTAGCCATCTCCCTCTTCTTAGACCCAGAATAGTTTCTCTGTGTGTGTGTGTGTGTGTGTGTGTGTGTGTGTGTGTGGTTAAGCTCTGAAATCTGTATGCGTTCCCAGCCCACCCTGGGAAGAGCTGTGAGGAGGACCACCCCTGGGGACTCTTGGACGCCCCACCCTGTTTTTTTGTTTTTTTGTTTTTTTACGACAGTCACACCGCTTGGCAGCAGTAGCAGCAGCACCCTTGAATTCCCCGGGTGACGTGTCCCACAGCTGGGGATCAAAGAGTGCCATTCTGCCTGGCTCAGGCCACTGCAGGTGCTCATCTTCCTCCTTTATGCCTGGAGAGGGGCGACAAAGGCACTTAAAGGAGAACCTTCCAGCGAGCATATTTCCACTGCCCTATATAAAATTGTTTTGCATGAGTAATGCCTCTCTCAAAGTAATAGCTCCGTGACTAAAGCTTGGACCAGCGCAATCAGTGAATCACTGCTGCCTTGAAGTGCCGAGCCTCTCTATCATACACTTGGAGAAGATAAAGGCATGAAGGGAGAGAGTATGCAGTGCACCAAGGGCGACGGAGGCACTGGCAGGGAGAATTACTTCGCAACAAATAAGATATTATCATCATCATTATTTAGATTATTGTTATTGTTTTTGCCATTAGATTGAACTGTTCTCAGTGGCTGTGTGCGCTCATATATATCCGAGCTACAGAGAATAGCAGTGGACCATTGGAAATGTGCTCGTTCTAGAAGCATCCCTCATGCCTGACGCTGAATAAAATCTATGAAATTGAGACCAGACGAGGCCAAAGATGAGGTCTAATCCACTGCAGATTCCCCCTTGACTCTCCCCCTCTCTTTGCCTCACTCCCTCTCTCTTACTCCCTCTTTCTCTCTCTCTCTCTCTTTCTCTCTCCCAGAATGAGGCATTGTGGGATGGCTGTCCAACCCCTCCACCCATACAGTTAACAAGCTTCTTCTGTGAGCATGGTGCGGTGGAGAGTGTGTGTGTGTGTGTGTGTGTGTGTGTGTGTGTATGTGTGTGTGTGTGTGTGTGTTGGGAGGGGGCTGCATATGAGCTCAAACAAGATGGGGGGTTTGACCCCCCCCTCCCCAGGAAAGGAGCAGGCATGCCGGGGCTCAGCGGAGGGCCAAGAGAACACTGGACAGCTATGCCCTCCCCATCCTCCCTCTCTCTCCCTCATCTTTTTTTTTTTCTTTTTTAACAGTCGAAGCACAACTGTATGTGCACGCAACACAAGCCAAAATAGATAAAGAGGAATGTCAACTGAGGGAGGGGGGAAATCACCTCAGCGACAACCATGCTGTTCAGAACTGTGGCCTGCATTCCTAAGTGATTTATGGCTTCCAAAAAAGACAAGTCTCTCCCAAAGACATTTAGCTACACAGCTGGTAAACGCCAACTGCTCCTGACCACCGATGAGTAATGACATCCCTTTAGAATCAGACAGTTTCGCTAAAACCGTGTCGGAGTGATGGTCTTGTGCTGGAAAAATGATTTTTGAAGATGACGCACTAAGAGAAAAAAACAGACGCAGAGAGACGCAGACGCACACATGCAGACACACACATAAACACTCTCAGACACACATATGCAGACACACACATAAACACACTCAGACACACACATGCAGACACACACAGGGAGAGACAAAAACACACCCAAGCAGGCAGAAGATGTTGTGTCCTTCTAGTGAGTTTATTGCGTTACCACATTTCCTGCACCAAAGACAGAACCAAGCAAGTCCACTCCGAGGCACGCTCACCAGTGGTGGGGTCTCGGTCCATACAAACCCGATTAAGAATCAATTTCAGTCAGTGTCAGACAGTCTGGCGCCTGGAGAGGGGTGAACGCTTTTGATCTGAACGTTTTATTGTTGTCTCATAGTCCGCCATTGTCTAACAGTCTGGCACGGGCCAAAGTATCTGTCATGAGCGCTTTTACATAGACGCTAATGCACTAAAGTGAAGGAGGAGGCTCCACATGGCCTTGGTGTGGGCTGGGGCAGGCGGATATGTGCAGCAGGGAGGAAGCTCTGAAATGCAAAATAATACGTCCACTCTCACTTACCTCATCAGGACGCACTAGCCATACCCGCGTCAGCATGATTGAGCCTGTGACAATGCGAATGGAATGAGTGGCATATTTATTATACAAACTTGGGGCTTGTCGACTTGGTTTCCACTGTAAAACAAGGGAACATGTGGACCTTGCTATGAAATGCACTACAATTACAAACTATGAGAGCCATTGAAGAATTACCACAGAATCAGTTTTTCTTGCCTTAAATTGCCATTGCCTTTAAACAGAATTTCTTATATACAATTTTACACACATTTACATCTATTCATTTAGCAGACGTTTTTATCCAAAGCTATTATATTACAAGGGCCATTGTCCCCAGAGCAACCCGAGGTTAAGTGCCTTGCTCAAGGGCACAATGGTGGGAATTACACCCACAACTTTTCTGGTCACTACATGCTTGCACAGCTCTTTAGCCACTGCGCTACCACCGCCCCATCTTTACTTAATGAACCCAACACTGTACATACATCACACAGATATGCAAACACACAAGTCCAACGACACCATTGGCAACTCATCAACATGTAGATATTTCTCAAGGCAATGGTTTCTGATAGGACCTTCAGTCACATTCTACTGACTGTTTCAGATTGCTGACAGTATTACGGTTATACCTGCAATTTTGTTTAAAAAAACATTAATTGAACAGAATATAGTTTGAAATATGAAATGTTTTGAATTATTATCTTATTAAAATCATTCCACAGAGATGAGCAGCTATTAAACTGTCACATTACTTTGAGCTCAGCTAGGTAGGGCTTAATTAGGCAATTGGTGCACAAAACATGAATTCCCACAATACATCCTGAAACACTGGCAATAAGGACTCTCTGAACCTTTGCAAAATACGAGGAATGATTGGTGTCTCCGACAAAAACAAGGAAGCCATGCAAATCACAGCACTAATTGCATCCATTCATTATCAACGGTGTGGCATAGGGGAAGCCTCGATTTTGTCGAGTATGAAGAGTGAGCTGAAATGTGTGCACACATCGTCATGTCAAAGCAGTGTCGGCCCTCATAAAACACGAGTCTACTCTTGGAAAACAAATAAAAAAGAAAGTCATCAGCTGAGGCCGTCTGAATGAGGATGCATGCGCTTTCATGGCTTGCTGTGAGATGGCATCCGGTGGTCTCCGGTTCTGCTGTACACATATTTTGACAACCTGCATGTCACAGTTCTATTTGTGCTGCTGTGCATGGGGCCAGGCAGTGGACAGGCTTCCACGGTCGAGCATAAAGCCTTGCATAAAGAGATTGATGGCCCCCAGGAAAGCAGACATAACAAGCATGGTTCAAGGCTATTTCTGATAGGCTGATGCAAAAAAAATCATCTTGAAGGTTAATGGGCAGTGTTATAAGGTGTGTGTGTGTGTGTGTGTGTGTGTGTGTGTGTGTGTGTGTGTGTGTGTGTGTGTGTGTGCTATGTTATGTGTGTTTATATGTGCATATACAGTACATATTGTGGAATCATTTGGGCATGGTAACAGGATGGAGTTTACTGATCTACAAAGAGCCAAGCTAAATGAAGTTATGAAAACTTTTTTTTACTTTAGTTGAACAGCTTCAAAAATCCCTTTTTAATATCTCACACATAATCATTATCTGAGTTAACCGAGTGAAACCTTCCTGCCTCTATCAAAAGTATAATTTCATCTGATTCTAATTAGAAAGAGAGATATGCACTGTTTGTCAAAAATTATGTTCAAATCAGACTTTTTAACAACCTTGTGTGCATTTTCACCAACACATTTGAGCAATAATGTATTGCCTTTCCAGAAATGAGTTAATTTTCAAAATTAATACACATATTGTTCTCCCCGGTGTTTAGTGTTGTGTCTGATTTATTGTTTTCAATGTGTGCCTTCTCAAAACTGTACGGTATGCCTCTGAACTCCTGGTGCTAAAATTAGAGACAGTTTCAAATCTCTGCCTCGTGTGTCAACAGACTCATTTTGGTGGCATACAGAGCAAGCTATTTCCTCGGTCCATAAGAGTTCCACTGTTAACTGCCTTTGTTCTCTGCTATTTACCTGGGACTGTAGATATAAGCTTGGAAATGCAAATGTACAACAAGGATAGTCTGATGTTTATCTTACCTTTTTAGGTCCTTTGGGGAATTGCGTGGCTACTCTGTCTCCCTCTCTCTCTGCCTGCAAAGCTTTATGGTTGTACCTGGTGTTGCTGAACAAGCCCTGCTGAAGTGAATGCACATCACAGCACAGTGAAGCAAAGCTTTATGGTTATACCTGGTGTTGCTGAACAAGCCCTGCTGAAGTGAATGCACATCACAGCACAGTGAAGCAAAGCTTTATGGTTATACCTGGTGTTGCTGAACAAGCCCTGCTGAAGTGAATGCACATCACAGCACAGTGAAGCAAAGCTTTATGGTTATACCTGGTGTTGCTGAACAAGCCCTGCTGAAGTGAATGCACATCACAGCACAGTGAAGCAAAGCTTTATGGTTATACCTGGTGTTGCTGAACAAGCCCTGCTGAAGTGAATGCACATCACAGCACAGTGAAGCAAAGCTTTATGGTTATACCTGGTGTTGCTGAACAAGCCCTGCTGAAGTGAATGCACATCACAGCACAGTGAAGCAAAGCTTTATGGTTATACCTGGTGTTGCTGAACAAGCCCTGCTGAAGTGAATGCACATCACAGCACAGTGAAGCAAAGCGTTATGGTTACACCTGGTGTTGCTGAACAAGCCCTGCTGAAGTGAATGCACATCACAGCACAGTGAAGCAAAGCTTTATGGTTATACCTGGTGTTGCTGAACAAGCCCTGCTGAAGTGAATGCACATCACAGCACAGTGAAGCAAAGCTTTATGGTTATACCTGGTGTTGCTGAACAAGCCCTGCTGAAGTGAATGCACATCACAGCACAGTGAAGCAAAGCTTTATGGTTATACCTGGTGTTGCTGAACAAGCCCTGCTGAAGTGAATGCACATCACAGCACAGTGAAGCAAAGCTTTATGGTTATACCTGGTGTTGCTGAACAAGCCCTGCTGAAGTGAATGCACATCACAGCACAGTGAAGCAAAGCTTTATGGTTATACCTGGTGTTGCTGAACAAGCCCTGCTGAAGTGAATGCACATCACAGCACAGTGAAGCAAAGCTTTATGGTTATACCTGGTGTTGCTGAACAAGCCCTGCTGAAGTGAATGCACATCACAGCACAGTGAAGCAAAGCTTTATGGTTATACCTGGTGCTGCTGAACAAGCCCTGCTGAAGTGAATGCACATCACAGCACAGTGAAGCAAAGCTTTATGGTTATACCTGGTGTTGCTGAACAAGCCCTGCTGAAGTGAATGCACATCACAGCACAGTGAAGCAAAGCTTTATGGTTATACCTGGTGTTGCTGAACAAGCCCTGCTGAAGTGAATGCACATCACAGCACAGTGAAGCAAAGCTTTATGGTTATACCTGGTGTTGCTGAACAAGCCCTGCTGAAGTGAATGCACATCACAGCACAGTGAAGCAAAGCTTTATGGTTATACCTGGTGTTGCTGAACAAGCCCTGCTGAAGTGAATGCACATCACAGCACAGTGAAGCAAAGCTTTATGGTTATACCTGGTGTTGCTGAACAAGCCCTGCTGAAGTGAATGCACATCACAGCACAGTGAAGCAAAGCTTTATGGTTATACCTGGTGTTGCTGAACAAGCCCTGCTGAAGTGAATGCACATCACAGCACAGTGAAGCAAAGCTTTATGGTTATACCTGGTGTTGCTGAACAAGCCCTGCTGAAGTGAATGCACATCACAGCACAGTGAAGCAAAGCTTTATGGTTATACCTGGTGTTGCTGAACAAGCCCTGCTGAAGTGAATGCACATCACAGCACAGTGAAGCAAAGCTTTATGGTTATACCTGGTGTTGCTGAACAAGCCCTGCTGAAGTGAATGCACATCACAGCACAGTGAAGCAAATTGGGAGGTCAGCCACTGTGGAACCGAATTATCAGACACTGTAAAACTATTTTCTTCTTCTGTTTTTTTCTTCTTCTCCCGCTCTCTCTCTCCCTTTCTTTCTTTTCCCCACTGGGACGCGAGCGAAGAGCATCTGTTTCCATTTGGCAGTGTCTCTGCACAAAGACTCCAGAAAAGATCCCTGCACTCACAACTGAGCCTACCTCCACCCTCTTGCTCCACCAGCACATTACACACACACACACGCACACACACACACACACACACACACACTCACACACACACACGCACACACGCACACACACACACAATGGCGACAATACAAAATGTCGGCCCAAGTTTTTCACCGCACACTCATTCAGGAGTGCTGCTTCCCTCTGTCATGCATGCTGAACCAGTTTGGGTGCGGAAACCTATTTGTGCAAATTCATTTCTATTCACTTCATATGGCAACATTAGCATTTAGGTAATATTTCACAATGAGCTGAATAAACAGGCTACCAAGCTCGGCTAACCTAATTTCTCTCCATCATCAGGTTTAGGATCTCACACCCCTTCTGACCTAGGCGATTTCAGGCATGGGAGAAAACTGAGTTAAATCGTATGGAGCACCATTACAAATGAAAGATTGAAACACATTGTGGTGCTATGGAATTAGGCTATGTGATTTATCTCAGAGGAAGGCCTATGAAAATGTGCCTCATCACAGTCTTTTATATGGGCTGTCGGCTTCGAGTTGGCCAGGCCTTTTTTTAATTTTCAACATAAAAAAAATATTTTCAAAAAAAAAAAAGAAAATGTCTAGTTCTTTTCTCACTTTGGACTGACTTTTGAGCACACCACTTTTGAACTTAATGAACAAAACCACCGAATAACGACTCATGACATCCTTAACCACAACACTTGCATTGCCCTCTTATTAGCTGTGTGAAGGTTTGTTGAAATGGCCCGCAATTCTTTGTGAGGTTTTCCCCATGCTGAGAATAACATATTTCTGACGAGAACACATGCATGAGAGAACAGAATAAAGAGCAGAATGGGAGAGAGGCAGAGAGAGTACTGAGAGCCCTGCCATATTTGACGCCAATGTCGCTGTAATGTGCCATAATGTTTTGATGGCATGTTTAAAGTTCAAAAAGAAAATGACTGCTTTTTTATGGGCAACTGAGGCTGTGGGTGCTTTTTGTGAGGTTGATCTGCATGTTCTAGATTTTGCCATTTTTTTTATTATTTTTTATCGGCACAGAATGTCTCAGCAGCACACAGCTCATTTGTGGGGTGAGAGTAACTATTACGCTTGTCAGAGAGGACTTTTCAGATATGTAGCTAACTTGCATTCACCCGGCTGGCTTGAACACTTCTCTTGACTGGTGTAATAGTTTCTTTTGATATCGACGTACAAATGGCAGATGGCTTATTGATTACTTTCACTGAAGTCTATCCCTTTAAGAAAAAGCCTGTGGACAGTACTTGTATAGAGGGCACACTATGCATTCCAATTGTGTTTTTTATTTGCTTTTGTTAGATCTGCTCATGGGTGAGCATTATGGCAGACCAACAATTGCAAAATATGGGTAAGATGTTGCTGATGTAACTGCATGAAATATTAAAACCATAGAGTACTTGACAACATCCAGGGCCGTATTTTTTTTATCTGGTAGCTGAACGTCCCACTCTCTATTTGTGCCTTCAAGCGATGACAAGAAACCATTTTGCATCTTTTGTAGTATTACTCTAAATCACACCAACCATGACAGTAGCACTATTTATCTGGTATTTCTATGTCATTCATCATTGTTATTAGAATTACTATAATTAGTCAGGTCTGGCTTTCCTTTTTTGGATCTTACCCAGCTCCAGTGATAGGTGAGGGAGAGACCCAAACCCTTGGATGAATAAAACATACAAATACACTCAGTGGTCAGTTCAAATAAAGCACCCTGCCCCTTAGAGGCGCTTCATACATAAACATTGTTTCTCCAAATATGAATATGTGCCAGCGGATTACCTGTGTTACATCTGTTTTCTCTTTTGCCGTTATTCTTTATTATGTAAAATTATGCCTCCAAAAACATGAGAGCTCCCAACTAATCCTCTCACTTTCCACCTGGTAGATTTGACCCAAATTCGCATTTCCCTGGTGCAATGGGAGTCTCTCTCTCTCTTGTTTTTTCATTATTGAAGCCACGTGTAACAGAACCTACTGACCTGGCAGTATGCTTCTCAGACTTCTGAGAAACAAAAGTGTGGAAATTAACCCTCCGACCACAACTGTCTCAAAAGTGCCTGTTTTTGTATTTCTTTAAGGGTCGTGCAGCAGAAAATATTCCATGTCCACACTGCATACATTTCCTACAGGGTGAGCTTGCAGCGGAGGCTTCTCTTTGAGGAGGTCCTCTGGTCATGCTCAAATGCTGGATACCGTTAGATCTTGAATGTTTCATAAGGCAGCAAGGCTCTATTCTCTGGTATACCCTGAAAGGTAATATTGGTGCTGCTGTCTCAGAGAACAGGCACTGAACACTTGGGATGGAACCAACTGATAGTTTGGTATCCTCACCAGAGTAAGTCTCCCATCCAACAACAGTGTGGTGTAAAGCATTCCTCAGATAACCTCAGATAACAGGATAACTGTTTCTAGGAAGACATGACTGAAAAACTCTTAGTGGTGACAAAGTGAAGAAGGTACTTAGAAATATTTTCACAATGACTGTCTAAAAATGAAAGTCATTCAACCATTTTCACTGACATTAAAATTGACTGTGAGATGGGACTACAACACAATCTAAATTTATATTATTATCTACAGGGCATTTTTGCTGAATTGTGCAATTGGTCGGAAAATGCGTTGTGGATTTCGGTCTCTTAGTGCTGTGATTAATTTTGTTTTGTAGAGCACTGCTTTGTTATGGAGATGATGTCGGGGAGAGGAGCCACTCCGGATCCTGCTGGCTCCTCCTCTCCGTCTTTTTCGGCTAGCTCCACAGCCAGCTGCTGCAGAGAAGGCACCCGGCGCACCGTGTTTTTTGCCTTGTTTGCTCCAATAGTCGCACTGCCTGCGCAGTGGATGGAGCAGGGGTGCTTTCAAGTTACAGACCTGGCACTATCCGATTCTCCGGGCATTTTTGCCAAGTCTGACCATTCGATATTTGTGGAGTCTATGACAATGGATTGACAAAGGCGACAGATGAGATGCGCTCTTCTAAATTTTGAGTAGCCTTTCCGGCTGCATAGCACGAGCTTTAATTATTCCTGTCCATTCGTCTTACCACGCTAACACTGGGTCGCGGAGTTTCTTCAAATACGTTGTATTTTCAAGTGCCGGGAGAGGGATGCGCCGCAAGGAGAACTAATAATTTAGATTTAAGAGGCATCTGGGATGGAGTTCGTCCGATTTGCGGCAATGCACGGACTTGGAGAAAGACCTGCTACGTGATACAGCAAGATTTGTCCTGAAGAAGTGTAGAATGCATCGGAACCATTCAAGTCTTTGTGCTGCCTACTGAGCCGCGTTTCAGGGGTCCACCACTGAAAGGCTGCCCGCTTCAGGTCTGCTTTGGCTGTCCCACATCGTCTCGGGCTGCGTCAGATATAACAAAAAGCCACACTGGAACAACCCAATACTTTGTAAGTAGGTTATTTTCTGTCTTTGCTCCTTTCTTACACTTACAGAAATGTTTTCACTTCCACTGATAGGTGTTCACTTCCTCACTCCAAACTGGACGGTAGTCTTTCTGTTCTCTCATGGCAGGGAAGCTTCTCTATGTTTAAAAATGTACTTTGTTGAAGGCAGGTATACGGAAGTTTGTCCATTTACAGGTTACCATAAGAAGTATATATCACGGCCTTAAAGTTATGGTCAGTCGTTGTCGGATACGATCGACTCGCTCACTGATCTGGCAGCCCTCGTAAGTGAATTCGCTTGGTTTTGTCCAGGTAGAGTAGTTTCGGTCCAGTATAATAGAGGTAGCCGTTTGAGAGGCCTACCAGGGGTCCTCCTAAAAAAGAGCCGTTTCTTAAACCCGAAAACTCCAGATGTGGATTTTTGCTGCCTTCTCTCTAATCTTAGCTGGATTGTGGTGGTGTATTTATTTCACGGAATATGTTTTTACCGAACAGGTAATACATGAAAGATAGGCCTAAAGGTTCGCCTTTACGCGTTGAATTAACTTTCTCTTGTTTAATACATAAGTTGTTTAGGCTATTTATGACACGTTTAATTTTACCAAAACCGTATCCTATTTTATAATAGACTATTGGAAAACCAAAGAAACTGGAGACTAAACGAGGCACGGTTTTACAGAGTCTGTAAATGTTAAGATTCAGACGAGACCCATTTGAGCTGGTAGCCTAAAATTAGATCATTAGACTGCACATGTATAATTCACCTATATCTAAGCTTATGTCAACTGTATGCTGTAGTCACACGCATGAACGCGTGCACACACACACACTGATCTGACCCCCCCCCACACACACACACACACACACACACACACACACAGACACAGCGAGGGGGGGTGCAGAGGCCTATAGAAAGTCTAGACCCTAGTGATTTATTTTCCGATTATGAGTAGGCCTAGCCTGTTGTCGCTCTACAACCACAATGTAGTTGAGCGAAGTCTGTAAACATGAACAGATAATCGTACAGGAAATAATAAATGACGACGCTATGTGAAAATGCCTAAGGTCGACTCAAAGGACATCTTCATTTGTTTGTTTTTATTGATTTGGTCTAGGCCTACTCGTCATTTCAAGAGTGTAGCCTATCAGTTTCAGACATGCAGCCTCGAAATTGCCTGGCAAGTCGGCCTATATGTCAGAGATTAGAGTATAGGCCTAGGGTTATATAGGCCTAAATTTAGTTTGATAATATTACACTATAACACTTTGTCGCAATCATAGCCAGTATTCCCTCGCCATTCCTTATAATTTATCCAGTCTACACATTGTAAGTCGTTATAACTTAATTTAAGTCGCTGCAGAACATAGCCTGCTCATGTGCATGGGAATTGGCCCATAGGCAGTTTTGCGATTCATTGTAGCAGGTCTACTTAGGTTTCACATTGATTTATGCACCCGCTTGAAAATTAACTGACTATCCTTGCGCCACTTACAGTAGAGCTAATTAGCGCGAACTTGTAGGTATAGTCTCTCTTCACCCATTGACGCATTCATTCATTCATTCCAATGTTGCAACTGTCAGGCAAGGAATTCTCCAGAACAAATGTTCCGTTGTTAGGTTTGCCTTCTCCCCCTCCCCCGTTCCCCAGGCGCGCTGTGATTTGGTCCATTTGTTCTGGCCGTCTTTAGAGGAAGTGCCATCTCATCTCACATCAACTCCCTGCAAATGGTTTGAATTTATGCGAGTGTGAATTTTCGCCTTTTTTCCAAGTTCGAATTTACATATCAAAGTGTCCCTATCTCAATACAGAACTTGAGTTACCATCCCCCAGTTTCGCCACAGTGGGTGAGGTAGAGAAAACAAGTAAAGGACTGCGGGCCGATGGGTAGCCTAGACTCTGTAGTAGTCTACAGTAGGCCCACCAGTGCCCAATTCTATTCATAATAATAACTCACTTTTACAATTGCCCTGTGCGTCGGTATTTTTCCCCTCGAGGTTTTATTCCTCATTACCATCTACAATTATTGGATGGCGCATTGTATCTACACTTGTGCGTGGGCTTGCTCCAAGTAGAAAAAAAGAAGGCCCATCGACCTGCGCGGGTAGAGTAATATTGTATGGGTTTTACTTTTTTCACGTAAAAAACAGTCTAGCATTGCAATAATAAACAGCAGTTTGCGTTGTGACAAATTAACAGTTATTTTCAATTGTTAGGGCAAGGGTCTGGAAGGGCAATTAAGGTAGGGTTTTGATTGATATTTTAAATTTTGAGTCCAACAAAAATAAACATATATTTTTTAGCTCCAATCTGAAATATATTTTGTATTATAGTGTTCACTGTTCTAGGTCTTTTAAAATTAGAATTACAAGGCCAAGCATGGGTGCACTTTTACACTCACACACAAACACAATCAGAAGTAAACTGAAGCAATAACTGCAATGATAAACATTCTTAATTGTCAACCAACATAAATAAATATTCTTAATTGCCAGTCAACATGTTCGAGAATTTTCTCCATTCCAAATGAGGTTGCTGGTATATGGATGGTAAGAGGAGAGAAAGTAATGAAGTAGGATTGTTTTTTTTTTTACGGGTCAGACAATTATGAAGGAATTGTGAGGATGTCTATTACACACTCACACATACATGCACCAACACACACACACACACACACACACACACACACACACACACACACACACACACACACACACAAACACACACACACACACACAAACATAGGGAGTGAGAACGAGAGAAAATGTCACCTGCTAGGCTCAATCACAGCAGGTTGGTTTGACAGCTGTCTCTCTGTGTTTGTCTGACACGTTCCATGTCAAAAGTGGGAGAGAAACTGCAGGAAAGTGAGGATGAGAGGGGCAGAGCGAATGAGACTGCAGTGTGAGGAACAAGCCTGGATGGGGTGATAAGTGTAAGCAGTGATAATCATGGCAGCAGTTATCCACCACTGTTGAATAACGCTGCGGGGAAGAGTCAACGCTGAAACAAATAGGCCTGTCTGCTGGCTAGTTGAAAGCGTCGGTTGAGAAGATTGAGTGTTGTGGGCTGTATTTGTCTGGTAGGAAGCACAGACCGTTTTAAACAAGCCAAGTGTGTGTGTGTTTGTGTGTGTTTGTGTGTTTATGTGTGTGTGTGTGTCTGTCTGTGTTTGTGTGTATGTGCGTGCCTGCGCCTTGGTGTTTTTGTGTTGTCTGTATATTTGTGTTTGTTTATATTGTTTATCTACTTATTTGTGTTTGCACCATGCGATCATGCTGTGCTAGTAAGTATACTCATCAAATGATCCCTGCCAGCCTCTTTAGATCTGCCACACTAACTTAGTGAATTTATATTTAGTTTCCCTGACAACATATTAAAGCCACCATTAGTTCTTCTCGTTGACTGTGTGTGAACAGACAGAGTTTGCAGTCCAGCCTTGCATGGACCATTAGCTAGAGTATTCCTTTACTGTTATTTACAGTAGACCAACACATCACGCCACATATGGTCTATACCAGGGAATGATCTGATGACTGGTGAAGTGGGTCATGGGTCTGTCCCGAGGGCCAGGTTTGTCCTTGTCCGTGCTGCTTTTTTAGAAAACAGCCCCGCTCTGTGTCTTTTAAATACCCCTGCTGGTGCAGATGCTGATTTTGGGTGATGGATAGTTAAGAGGTCTTTTCAGGTTTACGTTTAACCCTCTCGGCTCCTGCAAAGCTCACTGTATGAGCCGCCAACCAGGGGTGTGATGAATGGGCCAGGGTCCTTCGGCTCCATATATCAGGGGATTAGCATTGACCTGTGAGATGTCTTGACTGCCCTCTGGGCTTCTCCCCTGCAACAAATGGCCGCCATTAGCGAGAGAGGACATTGCTGAGGTCTTCGGAGGGTAGAGTGATAATACACCTTAGCCTTGGCGGTTTTTCACGCGCACACAAGAGCAAGGGGTGAAGGGGTTGGGTCGCACACAACACACAGGTTAGTGTTACCGACGCATCGCTTTGAAATCTGAGAAATATACACTGCAGCCCCCCCAGTGGCAAAAAATAATGTTGGATGGTGCAGTCGTGATTTTCTCTATTGGTGATTTGATGGAAAGCACTTGTAAGATAGCGTTATATTTTAAGGTGATGTACACCTATAGAACCTGAAAACAAAATAATGTAACTCAATGGGGTTTGCACCTCTATTGCAATCTTTATCGTATGAGATTTTGCTTCTCTGTGCTATAAGCTTTCTGGACAGCACTTCAGAAATAGAGCAATGATATTGACTCAAGCATATTGAATGGTTAACTATGGCTATTACCCTCTTGCCACAGCACCCGAAGACACAAAATCATTGGTTAGCTGAGGATGTAGACTGTAATTTTCAAAGAATTGATAGCTTATTTCTATGTAGGCCTATAATGGGAAGATTTCATTGGATAGAAAAAAAAGAACAAGTGAACTGAAGCGTGTTATGACAACTTCCTTTTAGGTATCTCAGAAAATGCCAGGTCTCCCGCTATGTCGCCCATTAGCTTTGACCGGTTTATCCTTAAGGATAAAAAAGGCACCCAAGATAACCGGTGGCCGTTTCTGCAGGAGGACCACTATAGCGCAATGACTGTCTCTGCCCAGTGTATAAAGTGTCAGGAGTGGATGGGGTTGTGATAGATATCAGGTAGTTTAAAGACACAGTCAGACTCCCTCAGGACCATTGATCGTCAGTACAGCTCTCTCCCGTGTGATGTATGCCTTTTTTATACGCTCTGTGTGATGTGATATTGTCAGAGGGTCCTTGAATGGTCCTTGGCCCCTGGATTGGCAGCCCTTCATGTAATGTCTGTGTTGTTACATGGCAGTGCTGAATTCTGCAAGCCGAACTGACGTGGATGAAAGGCCTCTCCTTAAGACCCACTTTCACACGAGAACCGACTGGTAGAAATACTATTGTTTGCCCGCAAAAACGATCAGAAAAGACAGATGTGTCCAGACTGTTCAAGTCAGACTTATTTCAACACAAACGTAAAGAATGTTTGTGCAGCAACATTACCTGTGTTGTGATTGTAGGTGTGCCAACGTACCTTGCAGCTGTAGCACTTCCTCATTGTATGGAACCGTAGTTGTTTATTGACTTATTTGCAGTATCTGAGAATTTCAGTGTGCTTTTAGTTTACTGTGGCGTTTTCATACTCATTATAACTGTTATATTATTTTTGTTGATAAGTGTAGGCTGCAAAGACTTGGGTCTGAACGTTTATCATGCAATGACAAAAATTCCCTTGGAGATAAGTGTCAAAGAATCGTCACTGAGAACTTCATAGATTTGTATGCCAGTAATTATCTTTGACAGACTATTTCAAAGTATTAATGCACTTTTAAGTACAACTTTTGTGATGTTTTAATATAGCACTTTCCATTTTAATGAATCTATACAGTCTCATTAAGCACAGTTTCTATTCATCTGGGCTTTGAAATGGTCTTGATTACTGGTCTTTCTTTTCAGGCTTACTGTATTTGTTAGATATGGTTTTGAGCCAGCACGACCAGCTCATTGTCTCAGCATGGTTGGAAAAGCCAGGCGTCTCTCCTACACACGCTAAGTGCAGGTGTGCTAGTGATGAGAGCCTATTTATAATTTGGGTGTCCAATACAAGATTCCGATGGAAAATGTCGGCGGGCAGACTGAAAGTAGCACTGAAAACGCAACACGAGAGCTAAAACCAGACCCTCTAAATCACCCACTCACCCTTGATTGGCGCTGATTTGTTCCATTTCAAAAGGCCTCCTGAAGAAGCAGAGACTGTCGCCGTCACTGTTTAAACTTGTTAAGGGAGAGCCCGCTGTTGATCACCCAGGCAAATTATATCTTGAATACTGTTTTGGAAGAGGGATTGTGATTGCTGATTGCGGCGTGTTTTAATTAGGAAAGTCATAAGCGGCTTCTCTTCTGATGAGCATGGTTAAGTATCAAACACACTCATGGGATTGAGTCATTATTTCGCTAATAGTTAAGGTAATAAAAACCAGGACGAGAAGTTGTTGTTTTTCTGAGAGAAACTCCAATTATATACATGTTCTATCCTCTAGTGTGGGTAGTAAACAGAGATGAGGCTTCAGCTTGGGGCAATCATGTGAAATCATTGATCATTATGAGACATGATGGAAATAACACGGTGACAGATACCATTAATTCATTGCTTGAAGAAATATCAGATTGTTTCATTTTACTGTTAGAATGTGAATGTAGAAGAGCTCCATTTGAGCACAGTTAGAGCACAGTTAGAGCACAGTCACTCAGGACTTGGCAAGAAAAAAAAAAGATGTGCCTGTATAGAAATGTAGACGTGTAAATGTCCTCAGGTGATTTAGTCAAGTGAAAGACTTTATTGATAAAATGTTGTTGAGGTCAGAATTCCGTGTGCCAAATGTCACTAAGATAGAAGATACTAAGACAGACAGAAATGCTTTTGCCATATGTGGGGTCAGCTGAGCTCTAATGCAGTGGTCAACAGCTTTCTGTTGGTCTTACTGAGGTAGCTGGCTTTAATTTCTGTTAGTAGTGCTGTGCAGTTGAGTTCAAAGACCTCTGCTAGGACGTTTTAATTACACTGGAATTGGATCTAATTGATCTTGGCTTAGATGGACTTCTCTCGCTCCTTGGCCAGACTCGGTGCAAAATGGCTCTCTTCCCTATGAAGAAGCATTGGTGCTTTTAGCTCCCAACTTCTTAAGCCTCTTTGACATTTTAGGGACATAAAAATATTTGAGGCATTTGCTCCCTATATTCAAAATATTATGAGGAAAATGTTCATTATGCAATACACCAGAAAAATACACTTTAGTGGTAGATACATGACAGTCAGTTTTACTAATTATGTATAATTTGAATATCATGTATATATATACTTTGTGTTGGCATTTATATCTGTACAATCTCCTTCAGTAGACATCTGAAGGATTGACTTGTCATAAATTGTTGACGGGGAAGATTTCCTCACTTCGGCATGGTCACATCTGTCACAGGCTCTGTTGCCACTCAGAGTGTCCTCTTACAGTGCACTTTTTCATGTGTGTGTGTGTGTCACTCAACATGCTAAAAATTTAATCGGGCTGTTAGATAATGCTTCCCGATGACAGTGAATTATTGATGGCCTTGTTCTTATGAGTGGGACAGGGCAAGCTTTTAACTCTGTGCTGCTGTGCCTCTTTCCCAGTAACTAAGGGACACTACACAAACACCCGCAGGAATGATGTACTAGAGGATAGAAAAAAAAACTGGAGCAAAGGATTGGGGATTGGGGGGGGGGGGGGGGGGGGTTGAAAATAAAATAAGGAAGTCAGTGTCTCAGCCACTGGCAGGCTAGCCAGAGATTAAGCAAGGCCTGGTCGCAGAGAAAAGCTGTGAAAATGGTCCAACATTCTTTCTTGGAAGCGCTTTATTTGAAGCCATGAGAGGCACAGTGCTGGCGGTGTGGTGCGGCTGCCGCCGCCACTGCTGCTTTCCTTCTCTTTTCCCTCACATTTGTTGTGTCAAGACTGAAGCCTTCCCTGGGCCTTACTTGTCTTCCCTGCATTTAAAGGAAACATTATTTGCAGCCTCTCGTGCAGGAGGTACACTTGCATACCTCTCACAACGCTCCCAGTGAAAATGTGCATGTGCGATTCCCCCACTTTCGTCAAGTTGAAAAGGGCTCTTTTGCTCAATGAAAACCACAGAGTTATAAATACTGGGCCAACGTGGGAAACTGGTTCGACTGCCTCGCTGATCCTCCAAGAGTCGTTATTCTGAGACGGTTGCGCCACGACTGAAAGCAGATGCAAACCTGTAGCTATTCATTTAGAGCAGCAGTGTGGTTCTCCTACTCATCAGCCCTAGACTAGATTGTTTTCAGCGCCTTGCTTCACTTTGTTACTGAGGCAAATATGGGTCTACTGCCTCTGTGTATGTCTGTATGCTCTCTCTCTCTCTCTCTGTTGCTATTTCCCAGTGCGGTACATGAATGGCCGACTGTAATTTAAATCGCTTTTCACCAAGGTGTATTTCTCCCTCCACAGCAAACGCACATCAAGTTTACATTTGAATTAGCCCTTCAAAAGGATAGAGGCACAGAACTCGCTTTGCTTTGCCACAGCGATATTGCCCAAGCGAGGTGTGCAGGTGTCATAAAGAACATAGCGGTGTTGGTGTGCAAATAAACACTGGCCAGCGGAGAGTCTGAACAGTTGATCCATGCTCTTAGTGTGTCCTCAGAGGACACCCCCCCCTCGCTGAGTGAATGATCACGAGCATTACTGCTTATCCTGTCTGTGGTAAATATAAGTGAGGTTGTCAAGCCAACCACAGTTTCTCTTGTAAATTGTGATTGAGTGCGAGCAAGTGTAAGCCGCGGAAGACGGGGTGGTGTGAGTGAATGAGCCGAGGGGAAGTGGAGAGGGCGCAGGAGGAGCTTGGCAGTTTGCGGGAGAATACAAATGGAACCTCTGAAAAGCTCCGATTGCAAATTAGACTACCCCTGCCTGAGAGAGATGGGACCCTTATCACACCTAGGAGGAGTATCTTTGGTCGATAAATGAACATGACATTTAAATAATTTTCAGTTCGGCCATATCCCAGTAAGGCATGAGGGTAATTTTATAGAATATATTAAGTTCTCATTAGGGTCGCGTAACCTTTACAAATCAGCGCTGTTATCCGTGTTCAAAGAGATGGTGTGTGTGTGTGTGTGTTGGGGTGTTTTCTTGGGGATTTTTCCTCTGCACCTCACTCCATCCATTGTCATTAGAGCAGACAGTCAACAGAGTTACCTCTCCAGGTAATGAGGCAAAGGCAATGGTGATTGCAATGATGGGGACGGCTAAGGCCCTATTAGTTCAGATGGGAGCTGTGTCAGTTGTCAGTAGAATCTATTATGCAGCGATAGGCCTTTCCACTGAGCAATAATGCAAATTAAAACATAGTCGTCTGAGTTGTTTCCCCGGCCCCACATGACATTTGAGACTGGGTCATTAGCTCGCCCTAATAGTTTCCTGTTTGTGGAGGGCGTTGAAACTTAACAGCACTGTGGAGAAGCCTGGCTGCCTCTCATTACCTTCTCCTGCCCTCCCTGAGCCTCAACCTGCAAAGTCAAGACAAGTTCTCTTTGCAAAGTGCAAACACACACACACAAAAAAAAACCTTCACCTGATTGTGGCATTTACTCGCTCTCGCGGTGGCTTTTGACAAGTTTTCTGCAACACCGCCAAAGCCAAGAAAATGACATGAGATCCTTGAGAGGACAGCAGAGCCTGCAGTGGCCTTGTCAGGAATTGTCACGGCAGAGGCACAATGGCTCCGGGAGGCTTCAAATGAGAATGTGGGGTGTATCCAAGGAGATCTTCTCTATGGCTCGCCCCAACCCCGCCCCCCTCCCCCTCGGCCTTTTGTCTCGCAGCTAATCAGCCCCTTTTTTACAGTCTGTCCATACAACATCCTCCTCCTTTTTAAAATGCTAATGCCTAATACCACAGCCTTCCAGATGCAAGGGAGCTCTGTGTTACTTGTCTTACTTCAATGTAAAATAAGTCTGTGTTGGGTGTGTGTCGGGGGTTTAGCAGGGCGGGGGCAGGTTTAGCAGGACGGGGGGGGGGTTGGTGTAGTTTCACAGATGTTGAAGTTTGAGTCAGGCAGAATTGGTGGTCTAAGCGGCGGCACACTCAGGGAAAATGCAAGCCCACGTCTTCATCTCAGATGTGTGTGAGAGTGTGTGTGTCGGCACCACTCGGACACTGCTTTACATCTAGTTTTGTTCCCCACTCATTTGATATGCATGTATGTATGCATTCGTTACCCCCCCCCACCCCCACCCCCCCTTCTACGAACTGACAATTGAAAATAAATTAACATTCTTGCTCTTTATTTTGTCCTGCTCTAAGCCCATTGAGAATACTTGGAGGCGAACCCCCGAGAGGTCAAGCGACACTCACAAGCTGTCAATCTCCCATAGTGACCCTCCCGCCCCTTTCTTTCTGCCCTGTCCCATTCTTCTCTCCCTTCTCTTCTCTGCCATTAATTCAGTTCCTCTCGTCTTAGAAAGTTGGACTCCTTCTTTCTCTGCCATTCTTTCGCAGGGTCGCCTCCCCAGCTTGAGAGGTGCAGCCACAGGCTTTGAGGGAGGCTCACATTCATTCAGACTCAGCCGTCACAAACAGCCACATATATCATGCTGAAGCATGCTGGCTATCTCTTTCCAGCCATTTATTTTAATTATATTTTAATTGCATCCTTTCCATTTACAAGCTAGGCTATTTTTTCTCTCTATCATCCCTTTAGATAACTTGAAAAATTAACCCAGTGCTGTAATTTTTTCCATCCCCTGTGCTGATGACAACTCTGTCTTCCTGGGCTGTTGTTGTCTGAGGGAGCAGAAGAAAAACAGATGTAGAGTAGGTCATTATTCCCTCCTTTCTGACAAACGCCCAAATCGGGGGTGACAAGAAAGTGCAAACAGACGCGAGGAAAAAAGACAGATTCTCATGCATGGCTGTAATTATAAAGAGCGTTCAGTGAATGTGACTTTTAGTCATGCTTGACATCCAACCGCAATGCACCTGATGTCTGAAGGTATAATTATGAGCATGGTTGTGTTACTGATTGATGACATTGCTTGAATGCTCAAAGTGCCATGCCGAGCTGAATGCTGTGCGTATGAAAGGTGGAGTACAAAACCAATCCAGCGCACAAGTGAAAGATCAGACTTTAGAGCTGCAATAATGTGCTTTCTGAAATGAAGTTGCAATTAGTCTCTCCTGCCCTCAATTTCCTTCATTATTCTTTTTTTCTTGAGTGGGAGGTGTTTCTAGTTTTGCAAAAAGACCAACTGGTGAGTGCTTCAATTCATCAAAAGAGGTTTTTTATGTAACTTCTCAGAAGTGAAACTTGTACCCAATCCAGGATAGGATTTTGTGCTTGTGGTCATGATACCAATGTCATGAATCTCTTTAACTCCATCTTTTAAAACTTAAAAGTAACAACATTCTCCTGTTTTGAGGCATTGTATTATACATTTCTTTAGTTGAACAACTTACTCTCGCAAACCATTTCATGCTTGAGAAAGTGCAACCCCCCCTTCCCTGTAGCTACCATCCCCACAGTCCAGACGCAAAAAATTATGATGCATCCATCAGGAATGGAGAGAAAGCTTCTTAATGCTAATCGGCTAATCCTTTTATTTCAAGTCGGACCAAATCCAGTCTAAAATCTGCCAAACAAAACGGTGTTTAGGGGGATGATAATAGTTGGCTCCTGCGCTTAAGCTTAAAGGCATAAAGAGAGTGTGTCCCCTCAGCGGGGTGACGGTTTGAGCGCTCTAATGAGGGGTAAGGCAGCGAGCTGGTTGGCCTGTCCGGGCCTCGAGACCAACACCCCCCCCCCCCCCCCCCCCCCGCCAGCCCCAACCCCCAACTTGCATCCCGCACTACTGAAGGCCGCACCCACCCACCCACTCACCCCGTGAGTATGAGTGTCTGCCAGGATCAGCGTCTCAGCCCTCTCAGCAAGCCCCCCCCACCCCCACTTCCCGTCCGTCACCAGCGATTACTGAAGCTCCGGGAAGCCCAGTCCGAGGACGGCAGCGGCGATGATGGGCTGGCTCCTCGCTCACGGCTGCTCTGCGTGCTGCTGCGCTCCACGAGAAGGAGCTCTGTGCACCTCATGGAGATGGTGAACCCCGAACCCTGCCTTTGGTAGCCAGCTTGCCTCACGGCCAGCCTGTGTGAAGTGGACATGATTTAATTATGGCCACCGTTGTGGTGATCTGATTGGGTGCGCCATGTTTCAAAGGCCAATTCGCGGCTTGTGATCCGTAATCCGCTCTCCAGCAATAGCGAGCGGTTCCAGGGTAGAGCCTCAGCCCGCATCTCAGGCATTACTGTACGTGCGGCTGAGGGCCGTGCCTTTGCTCTTCAGCGGTGACCTGCGAGCCTCTTTTAAACACCCCAGGAAAAGAAAGAGTCTCCTGCTTCCCACCACTTAAGGACTGAATACATAATAGGTAGCAAATTACACCTCTGTATGCTAATGTGAAGGCTCTCAATTTCTTTGTTCTAAAACTTTTTTTTCTCCCCTTTTGATTCACCAAAAATATCTTTTTTTTACATTAGTGGAGCTTTGAGGCCGATCTGAAGAGAGTGAGAGAGCAAGAGAGAGAGAGAGAGAGCGGCGGCGCTCATATTTAGGTTCATTATAAAATAATCAGGATAGTTGAGGGGCTCTTCAGAGGAGGAGCAGGGGAGGCTTTTGTGTGTTACACTTCAAAGTGTGAAATTCAGTGGGCAATTCAGATGATCCCAAGTCCATAGCCTACCTATGATTTGCACATTATGCAGAGGAGTCAGAAGGGGGGAGTAGTGGCAAGGATGGGGTAGAATGAGGCCGGCTTTTTGGATTGGAGAAAAAATGATTTGATTCCCTCATTCTCTCTCTCTCTCTCTCTCTCTGTCTCTCTCTCTCTCTCTCTCTCTCTCTCGTGTGTGTGTGTGTGTGTGTGTGTGTCCAGGCCCAAGTCTAGGCAATGTTTCTGTCTTATATGAAGGTGTGCTTGTGACTGTGCGTTGATCTATGCCACTTGGCGTCCATATAGCTGTGAGTGGGAGAGTGAATGTGACGTGCCATCCATCTCTCAGTATTTCAGTCTTTTTTGGGACTCGTGTTATAACGAGCCCTGTCTTCTCCTCAATCCCAAATGGTAACCTTTGCAGACAAATGCAGACAAAGCAGTCTGGGTTGTTTGTGGTCCCCCCTGAGATAAGGAAACCAGACAAAAGGCACTCACACATGCGCACGTACACACACACACACACACACACACACACACACACACACACACACAAAGAGAGAGAAAAATGTGGAGTGTTGTGTAGTGAGAAGTCGTTGCCTAAGAGACAGCGTTCTGCTGTAGAAGGTGGTAAGAATCTGTAAATCCTTCAATGCAAATGTTTAAATAAGGAAGTGATATGCATTAACTATGCAGTCCTAGGTACAGATGATTACTTATTTACAATATCCCCTTTGTAACTGCATGTAACATCCTGCAGTCGAGCCAAGGAAAAATATAGAGAGCCTATGAGATTATTTTTGTTTGAGCTTTTCTCCTTTTGTCCTGCGAGAGAGAGATTGCAATTCACCACATTGGCCAAAACAATCACGACTTGTTTGCTTTTATGTTTCATAGACAAAACATGTCTCATTCTCTGATCCAGTTGATATGCTTTTCCGCTCATTATCAGCACTCTCTGCTGTGAGCAGCAGAGCATGTGAGTTCTCTGACCATGTGCACATTATTTACTCTTCATTAAAAAGAAAAAACTTCACTGTTCATTACAGAACAAAAATTAAATGGCGTTGCCGTTTGCCGTATCAGAAAGCAGAAACTGATGCCCCTTTTTCTCTCTCTCTCACACCTTTCTATTCCAGATAAGAAGATGATTGGTGAGGAATCTCTAAGAACCACAGATCGTTGACATTCATTTGGCCTGGAGCTTTTTCGTTCGAGTATCGCTGACTGGTGGTCATCATTTAGCATCTGGAGAGTGTCCCCACCGACGGAACAAAATGGCCTTAGCTCTGTGGAGGTGTCCACTCGTTCATTGGCTACTCGTAGCTCTGGCCCTTATTCAAATTTCACAAGGTAAGTTGTCATTAAATTAGCAAAGGCAAAGTATGTGTGTCCAAAGTGATGATAAATGTTGCCTCAGTGAAAGCTCATGGAGGGATGTCTTGACGTTGTAAATATGCATCTTCAGTACACGTAAGGGAAAAAAAAGAGTTATTCTGATTAAATATTCTAATCATTCATCTGACAAATGCTGATGGTGGCAGAAAGTATGCTTTTGAAATGCAGATTGCTCAATTGTCTCACACCTGTATCCTTCAAATTCTGAAATTGGCCTCTTGCCAAAATGTTTTATGTGTTGACAAGCATTTCTTAGCTTTTATAACATTCCTTACGGAAAATCAAAGCTGTAATTTATGTGTGTGTGTGTGTGTGTGCATGTGTGTGTGTTTGTGTGTGACATGATGTGGTTGCCATTATTGTAGCTGTTTTTGTCCCTTTAAATTTGACTCTTTTCTTTTGATTAGTATGTGTGGTTGCAATTACCAGTATAGTTACAAAATCGTCTCTATGCCCCCCCCCCCATCTAAACCACTGATCTGGTTTTGTGTGCATAATGACAATCATTACTACTTCTGCTCTCTTCTCGTTTCTGTTGTCTACAAAGTAGATTTAATCACACACTTGTGTGCCAAACATTGATTACAGCTAAACTGCAGATCATAGTTGAATAAATCTTTCGTCTTTATTATGTGTCATTTTCTGTTGCTGGTGTTTTGCAGTGTTGCGGAATTCTGTGTTTTGGGGTTGATTTTAACATGATGGAAATGTTTTTGTTAAAAATTGATTGGTTCTTGGCAGTTGGCAGATTTTCAAGCTGATATCCGCTCTGCCTGCAGAATTGTAATTTTGGGTGGACTCAAGAACACCCAGGAGCTGAAAAAAATCTCCTGGAAAGGGGCCACAGTTCTGGGCTTTGACTGAGTCTGGGCTGAGAATGTTTTTTTTAAAGTAGTTCCTTTGGCATGCAGAGAGTCAAGGTTTTTGGTTTCATTTGACGTGAACACACTCAACTCAATGAATGAACATTTTGCCCATCCATCAATGGTCGGAATGTGTGTGGGTTTCTCTGAAAACAATGTCTTATCCATCCACAAGCCATTTACCTTCCACCCAAACCCCCCCTGAGGACTTGAATTTTTCAAGTACAAACCACATTTCCACTGGTGCTTCGCAAAATGCCCTTGATAATTGCTTCTTATTCTGTGGTAGATGATATGGCTTTGTGATCAGTTACACTGAAACACTTTGTACACGCGTTGAAACATTTAATGAAATTCCTGTGGGGGAGATTTTTGTTTTGCCCTGGATGCAGAGCAATCATTGCATTTCGGTGAAAATTTAGGGAACCAGGAAGTATGTAAACAGCCCCGTCCCCCCAGAAGCCTATCCTGTATAAGAATCTGATGAAAGATCTGCGAAGAATGCACAGCAGCCAAATAGTCCCCAAGGCTAAAATATGTTTATAATTTTCAGTACATCATATAACACTACGCCAGTGTATAGTACGATGAGAGGTATCCAGTGAATGCAACTAGTCTTACATGGTTACATGATGATTACGTGGCTGCTGTGGCTCTTGCCATATGCTTGTCTTCTCAAACAGAGATTTAAAAACTACAATTTACTTAACCTGTTTGCCCTCCCTTGACTTAATTCCGTTATATATGGCATGAAAGCTGTGGGAATGTAAACTTGGAGGACATACGGGCGAGGCGTTGGGGGATGGTGAAATATGGTCTTTTGGAGGTGGGTGGGCCACCTCTGTACCAACAGACAGAAAGAGTTAAGTTACAACAAGGGTTAGGACATGCAATCACAAAAAGTGTGGGATGCATATGCAAGCCTCCACCTGCCAAGTCGTGGTAATAGGTGTCATTATCTTCAAAGCCAAGGAGGGGTGTACTAGCGCCTGTGGTTTATTTGTGTAGACATTTGGATATCTATTGTGTATAAATACCAGCTATGAGACAGCTACTTCATCCAAAGGGTTCCGACATGGCAGTACACAACAATGGGACATGTAGTTAATTGTCTGTGTCACCCCAGTGTAGACAAGGGATCATTTTAACATCGTACAACTCTGTGTGTTTTGGGCTGTGGAGCTCCTTGGCGTGTGGACAGAAAACTAAAAGCAGTGGTTTCTGCATGAGTTCAGTTTGTTTGCCAAGTGCATTTGAGCTCCTGTTGAGGGGGGGAGGTGTAAATGTACTGTGGAAATGAAAGGCCCTCCAGATTAAATCTCTATCGTGGTTGTGTAGAACAGATCTGCCCCTTGCGAGAAACAGGCATTTTTCCACCATGTGTTTTTGATGGTAAAGTATTTTTAATCAGCACTTCTCAGACACTGAAAATCTCATCAAACAGTGCTATTTAATCTTAAGGAGCCATGTCTCTGAGGCAGAAACCACAGGGATTGTGGTCAGCAATACCTAACCCCTTTATCCGGGAGAGGAACAGATGCCAGTGGGCAAGACCGTCTGAACCTGTTCCTGAGTTAAGTTGACAAATAGCCAGTCTCTCTCACACACACAACTGACCAGATTCATTTAGACAAAGGTTGTAAGAGTCAGCACCATTCCAAGAGAAGTCTGACTCTGTTTTCCTCACAGATGGAAAGCCTCCCTGAAGGTCCGCACTGTACTGTGCCTCTCTTTCTCCCTGTTTTTAGGAGAGAAAGAAAGAATGAGAGAGAGATAGAGGACAGAGAGAGAGAGAGAACAAGAGAAAGAGAGAGAGAGAAACATCAGATTGGCATTCTGCAATGAGCTCTACATTTGTCCTCAGTCATAAATGTCCACTCTGTCACCCGCGTTTACGCTCAGTTTGTTTTTGTTGTCCTTCTTTTTTTGCATTGTGCATGTCTGAATCATAGGGGTCCATGACAGGGCTATCGTGAATTATCACTGTGCTGCCATGGGAGATTCACATGACTGATGAAACGCGGCACTCAGAACAAGCGCGCAGAGATATGATTTATCCCTCTCTTGTGCTATTCTGCCCAAACGGAAATCATCCATGAAACAAGAACGACCTTATCTCTTGTTCAGTAATCTGGCCATGACGGACGTGTTGGAAGGAATGTGCTTGTACGAGAAAGTGACTCCCACCAAGCCGGCAGGATTTTTTTGTACTTGTATGTAGATTAAACTGTGTTAAAGGATGCTGTATGTAGATTAAACTGTGTTAAAGGATGCTGTATGTTTGTCCAGGCGCTTGGACAGACCCCGTCCCTTAGAGGGAAAAAGAATGGAAGTGGTTGTGTCAGGCAATGATATCCACACACAGAAGAAAAGATACAGAAAAGAACACCGATGCTACTGCAGTCATGGCCATCTAACACATTTGAGTTGGTTTCAGTGACACACGTGAGTCCAGTTAACTGGACATCTAACACAAGAGGCTGTTACTTTACACCCTCATTTAGTATTTTTGGTTGTTTTAATAATGGCGGGTGATCACTGTACATTCTGATTCCTGATAGGTTTTTCTTATATTCAGAATCCCACCTATTAGTGACATGAATGTTTGCCAGGGTCATGTGAATGAACTGCTGGCTTCTTGTGCACGACTTTTAACTGTGAGTTATATAACTATGAAAGGAAATATGCATAGAAGGAGGGTTTAGGGTATAGGCTGCTTATCACTTTTTGAATCTAGCAGTTTTTCGAGATGCTTCACAATTAGGTGACAGCGATGAATTTAGCATCATTTACGCCAGCTGGATTTTGCATTCAGCTGGAATTAACCCAATGAATATTTGCCTCACAGAATATTTGCATCCATGATTTATCGTGTGGGTATGCATATGCGTAAGCGTTTGTGAGGCCACATATTAACTTGTGTGTGTGTCGTCTCACTGAAGTATTCATTGTGTTTCATAAAGAATTTCTTGGAAGCATTGGCAATTCTCTTTTTTGCATTTCCCCTCCGCACACATTAGGGAAGTGTCATGTCATGTCCCTGTCTCCTCGGAGGGAGGCTTTAGCTGCACTCGGCTTGATAATTAATATGCCTCGAGAAGAGCGGAACTTCAAATAAACCTAAGGAGGATGAGCGGAGCAAGCCTAAGATCAATTTTTCATTGTGAGGGAGTTTGAAAGGCCCTGTGACCCCCAGCAGAGTCAGTCCAGATGCGGAGCAGAGCGCGGAGCGGCATCAGCTGGGGCAGAATTCCCCTCTGTGGGAGCGTTCCCATGGGCCCTGTAGGATTTACCTCCAGCCTGAGCGAGCTGTGCCGGCACTTTACTGCGTATTTACATGCGACTGTAAAACTCCTCGACTTTATGTCCCGGTGATGAACGCACGGCCCACCTAATGGGGTGGGCGCAGGGCCGCCTGACAGTTTGATTTCGGTACCTAAGCTCACCAGTAAATCTAGCCCTCGCTGTCAGCTGCGCACAATCCAAATCCATTCTCACCTCGTCTGTGTGTAAGCAATGGACACAAGGATTACAGAGCGAGGGCTTTTTTCCCCCGCCACCATTCACATCCTCCCTATAGGCCCTCATAGCTCTATGGAGGACCTCATCCCCTCTTTGTAATGGAGAGATCTGCTTTGTATCTGTGGATAAAGTATAGAATGGGAGTGTGGTTATAAATGAACACTTTCTCTTAATGTAAGCTCCTGCAGTCTGTGTATTCCATTTCGCGGTCCGCTTCGTTGACAGCTGTTATGACAAAGCAATACATTTAATCTATAAAGGAAGCTTTTAACTTTAATCAAGTTGTCAGGATAGACTTGCCACGTTGGTATATCTCACCGGTTGTAAACCAATATTTATGCAATAAAAGACAACCTGAAATGAAAGCGAGCAATATTAAGTACAGAAAATCCTTCTCTTAGTTTACACTTATTAAGCACTGCAAATACAGCATTCGCACAGACTTGTCTCTAATTCATTCCAACACTAATGTTGTCTCAAGCGCAGTACAAGCCATTCCTTTTTTCCATTAATTCTGAAACATGAATGTGTCTCAGGGAGTTTGCTTTATAAGACGTATTGTTTGTAAAAGAGGATCTCACTCTCTGAGGGTCTGCTTGGAACGTTTCATCTTGCGATGGTACACACGCACATTTTTAACGCACTGCCATTTCAAATAGATGCTTATAGATGTTGATGGTGATTATTATTATTGAGATTCGTTATTTTGATGATTGTTATTATTATCTTTACTG
This sequence comes from Alosa sapidissima, assembly GCF_018492685.1. Classification (NCBI taxonomy): domain Eukaryota; kingdom Metazoa; phylum Chordata; class Actinopteri; order Clupeiformes; family Clupeidae; genus Alosa; species Alosa sapidissima. The sequence goes on along the minus strand of NC_055957.1, from coordinate 48,123,059 downwards.
TTGTGTTTTTTTATCACAATTTTACTAGCAATATTCTGGAAAGATGTAAGAAAATAATTAGGTAACAAATGACAGAATGCAGTTGAGTGGATGCATGTCATTAAATGTCTTTTAGAGGCAGATTTGCATTTAGTGAGCAGCAATGGTGGAGTAATCCTTTCAAGCATGACCACACTTTTGTGCAGGGGAATTAAATGTCACGTGAGGCAGGGTCACCTGCAAACAAAGGCTCCAGAGGTGATTTGCAGGTATAAACAGAGCCAGATAAGGCATCCAGGCTCTGCAGTGCGGGAAATTCAATAAGTGTGCGTAGTGAGGGGAAAAAATGTCATCTAAATTCGAAACACAAAGAATGTTTTTGTTTGCTCTGTTCTATCACTGTTGACCCTTCCTTGTAGCATATTCCCCTATTGAGTGCACAGGGCACAAAGACTTATCGAGGAGGAGGACAGGAAACTGTCCGTCACCAAGGGCTCCCGATGTGGAGTTTCCTTATCAGAGACCTTGCTTGTTCCCCCCCTATCGACGTCTGGGTGGTGTGAGTGTGTGTGAGTGAGTGAGTGTGTGTGTGTGTGTGTGTGTGTGTGTGTGTGTGTGTGTGTGTGTGTGTGTGTGCGTGAGTGAGTGGAGTCGGTGGTGTGTGTGTGTGTGTGTGTGTGTGTGTGTGTGTGTGTGTGTGTGTGTGTGTGTGTGTGTGTGTCTGTGTGTACGGAGTCAGTGATGGCAGGAAGGGGGGCAAGGTCACTGTGCTTAAGTCAATCCAAATGGGCAGCTCAAGGAGATAAAGGTGTCTCTGGCAGCGGAATGCATCTGGACCTTGTCTTCCTCCACTTGCTTGGTGAAATGTTGAGGGACACTTTTAGCACTCTGCTAAATCCCGGACCCTCACCAGTGACATTTAAATCGCTGTGAAGGACTCGCGCACGCTTCAGCTGAAAGGCCCCAGTCTGCTTAAGCCTTTCATTATTTATGTGTTTTACTGGATATGCTTTTGTGTACCTTACCGGGTGCCAAAAGGCCTCCATATTTATTTATTTATTTTTATTTTAAGGTTTTTTTTAGACATGGACAGTGCACATTAATGAACATAAAAATGTAAATGCGCCAGAATTAGCCAAAATGGCTATTTTGCATCAGTTGTCCATGGGCCGATGTTAACAGGCCAGACGTGCCTAAAAGAAACTCTACACACATATTCATCATTTTATCATACTATCATATTGTACAGTAATCAGAAGGGCAGAAGCAAGACTTCAAAATACTTGTTTCCCTTCCTCCTTCTCTTTCGTGCATCTGCCATTTCTATGTCCTTCTTTTTTTGTGTGTGATCAACTTTTTATCAAGAAAAGTCATGACGTGACAAAATCATATGACAAAATCTCATGACAGAAACTATGTACACATAGCCAGAGCCTTTCGAGTTATCTAGGTATCTTTATACTAAAAATAATAATGAAAATACAATAAAAGTAATAATAATAATAGTAGTAATAATAATAATAAAACTAAATAATAATAAAACATATACATACACACACACACACACACATACACACACACACACACACACACACACACACACACACACACACACACACACACACACACACACACACACATACATATATATGCTTATATACGGTTATACATACTGTACATATGGTGATATGATGATATATACCACTTCTGTATGCATTTGTAATGTATAAGCTGATGTGCAGGATTTTTAAATGTTATGAAGACGTTGGGCCAGATGGTGTCCCAATCAAGTCCTAAGCCTAGCACTTTAATGTCATAATTCCAGCCTAAGAGTTTTGCTTTTATAAGATATGTCTGCTATATATTACGAAAACTAGCTTTGCAGAAGGTATTGAGGGGGTCACCCATGCATTCAAAGGATGTGGTCATTATTGTGTGTCCCATGGAACCCCATAAGCACGAAGAGAAGATCTCAATTGAAGATACAAAAAGCATGAAAACCCGGGGAGGGAGAAGCGTTCTTTAAGTTTCCATTTCCTTCTTTATTTTCAGTGTATTTATTTCTGTTGAGGCTTATTGATTACTGGCTGAAAAAATAGATTGTCAGCGAGGTGAAGAAAGAGGGCTGTCTGGTCTTCAGGAGAGCCACAGGAGGCTTTACTCAAGCTAATTCGGGTCTTTCTTCCATCCAGAAAGTCATGCTGGTGTGCATGTGTGTGTGTGTGTATTGTGGGTGGGTGCTAATTTGTTTGTGTGTGTGTGTGTGTGTGTGTGTGTGTGTGTGTGTGTGTGTGTGTGTGTGTTTGTCTCTGTGTATATATACAGTATATAGTGTGTGTGTGTGTGTGTGTGTGTGTGTGTGAGTGAATGTGCGCACTATGAAAAATTATGCACAGAATTTTGAGCAGTTCATAACAGTTGGGGTAGTACGGTCGAGTGGCCAGTGAGGGTGCGGCTGTAGGCCGCTTCTCCCATTAACATTCTCACACCATTGGGAATGCCAGCTGGCTGCAGCAGGACTCTGCTGGTCATCGCTACTGAATGTGTGCCTCCTCTACTGGGCATAAATCATTTTTCAAGGAATTAGTCATGATGAAAGGGGAAATGTGAATCCTTAAAAAAAGACAACAACAATGACAACAAAAAGCCCCAGCAAATTGGTTAATTTATTAATTGGCAAACTAATAAAAGGGAATTATGAATAAGGACAATACACAGCTGCCAACCAAGATGAGGGAATACCATCCTTAATATGCCCTGCGTAATATGAACACTGTGTAATATGCCTTGTGTAATATGCACACTGCATGAAGAATAAGTGCTATAACAAGATATTTTCCATTCCAAGAAAAGCGTTTTGTCTTCGATGATTACGTTTCTACCAGAAATAGATGAAAACGTTTGTGAATATCTTATTCTGAGTGAAAATTGAAAATACTATAATTTGTGGATATGGCAGCTGTACACTGAAGTGGTACCTGCTAATCATGTTCTGATTTTGAGACCAGTCTAGTGAGTAGTAGTTCGTAATAGTTACATTGTTATGCTTAGTTCTAAGTTAGAGCATTTTGTGAAATTTACATGTATACTCAAGCGACAATATGAACAAAATGTCATTGTAAATGTGCTAGAGTAAATGCTACAAGCACATAGGCCTATAACAGACCAATGGCTGGTTACAGAGTGATGGATTACAAAGCAACGGGAATATGAGAAACAATTTTTTTAACAGTGTTTGAGCTATTGCTCAAAATGTGTTTGGAGCCTACGTGACTTCAGCTCCAAACATGCTACAATTAAGTTTCACATAGATTGGTGAAGTCTAAGCATATAGTATTGTCAACCAAAAATTGATGAAGAAAATAATAGAAGAAGAAATATTAACTGCACAGTTGTGGTCATAATGGCTCATTTGCATTTTGAAGGAAATATCAACCTTTTGTTTTGATCAAATACTATATTTTTGAAATATTTTTTAAAAACAATATACAAGTGTTTGTTGGTCATTGTAACAAAGCATGGACACACTTTTTTATTATAAAATTGTACTACTCTTTTATGTCAATCTCTTTTTTGTTAAATGAAATGTTTATGTTACACTATGTTACACCTATTACACCAAGAGTCTCCAAAAAATCTATTTAAATTCAGAACTGTATTGTCAACTGCGAAAGGTTACTTTATTGAACATAAATGCAGTCATAAAACTTGCCAGCAAGGCAAGACCATTTTTCTGTCTTTCAATGACAGGGTGCAGCCATGAGTAAAAAAAACTAATATCTTAGAATTTAGGACAGTCAAGTCAGTGGTCCTTTCACAACAGTGAACTAATGGCTGTTTTGACACTCTCTTTGTTTGTTTGCCTCCCTCCCTCTCTCTCTCTCTCTGTCTCTCTCTCTCTGTGTATATCATTTTACTCCAACTTTCTCAAACTAAAATGTTTTTGCTTATAGCACATTGCACATCATGACATCCATTTTTGACTCCTGGCAATGTAAATATGGGTGCAGGTGACATGTCTAATGTACCTCAGCATCTGATCCTAACCGTTCTTCTTTTTTTTCTTTTTCATAGATATGAGTGCATTGTTAATGATTGAATTCTAAAGGGATTTTTCAGAAGTCTTAGTATGGATTACTTTAGTAATCCTTTGAGGATTATGAGCATATGCCTCATTATGAATCATACCTCCCTCCCTAAAATGGCTTCCGCTGGCAGGGGAGAATAAGGTCAAGGGTCACGGGCTCCATTAATGGAGAATTAAGCACCAGATTAAACAGGCACGTCAGATTGCCACAAGGGCTTCCATTCCATATTGATTTTCGGAGGCCCTTGTGTCCCATGCTGCTGATTTCATGTAGCTCACGGTCCTCTTAGGAGGTGGGGACTCAGCTGTTATTACACTACAACTGTGTGTATGTTGCACCTGTGCAGAGATGATGCTTTCAGATATAATCCTGTTATACATCTTGCCCTCTGGGGAGAGGTGTATTTCATCATAGTTGTCAGCCAGGAATGTGTCACAGGCAAGACAGAGAAAAGCATTAGACCGCTCCCAGAACTTTTAACACGAGTTTCTGTTTGTGTCGGCATGTCCGACTACGTCTTTGTATTAGAGTTTGGCCGGGGATCAGAGTTAGATTTCATGTGTCTAAACACGGCCAGACATCCTACAGCTTCCACGCAGGGAGAGCCACCATAGTGTTCTTTGAATGCAGTTTCAGTAATAACACTTGCACATTAACAATAAAGTTGGAGAGGAAAAACAGAAAGAAATAAAGCAACAGAATGAATGTGATATAGAAAGAAAGAAAGAAAGAAAGAAAGAAAGAAAAAGTATGAACAGAAAAAAAGAATCTGCATGCTGTGCATGATTTGCTCCTCTGGCTCTTACACTGTTGCTGGTACAGAAGAAAAGCACTCCTCAGATGAGCCGTAGAGAACGGCTTTGTCATGAATACAAATAGCACCTCAAGAACCTAATGCCGAGCCTCTGTATCACCGCTTAAGTGCATCTGAAAGCACATGGGCTCGGGCAAAATGAGTCCTTGCCACAGATGGACATACACTTCTCTGTTATTGCAGATTGCAAGCAAGGGAATCTAGTGTTCCCTATAGCACCTACTCGGGAAGGTCTGTTTTCGCCTTCAGGTTTGACCATGTCTTGCCTTCCTGGAGTTGTGCTAGCTATTTACCAGGAGGCAGGGTGAACTGGCATGAATGTTACATGAGGTAGAGAAGCATGGCCTTGTATGTTTCACAGAGGCATTCTATGCTTAGGAATTCACAATCTATTACGTTTGCTCTTGCTATCATGCATTGATGGCTGGTACAGCGCTAGGCTATTTCTTTGACTATGAATGCTACCTCCAAAGCAGTGAAAAGGACTAGTGCGGCTCGTAATATCTATACTAGCACGCTACTGACAGTCGAACACGTGGTGGAATTATTGAGCATGGTAATCAGTAGTGTTGTGTGAGCTACAGCAGTTGGTACTCAGCAGGTGCCTTACTGTAGTGACTTAAGGGGGCGTTTGCTTTTCTGCTTTGTCTTAGTTGATACTTGAAAAGAGTGAATTCCTTTGTCTTCCGAAAGACTGATCTGATCTCTGTTAGTGGGAGGATAAATCTGTTCTTATTATTTTATAAATTGTTAAAGCAGTTAAGAAGGATGAGAATGCATTTATGTGGGTAGGAAAAGATAAGGAGAAGTGTATAGAGAGTCTAGATAAAGGAATGAAAAAAAGAAAGCCTTGTTGTGCTTTGTTCTGACATGAGAAGTATTCAAATATGCTTTTGATTTCCCCCCTTTTTTCTAAATCCCCTTGAAAATCTTGACTTCATCTTTTGGATCCATACTGTATGCTTTCCCCCATGTCCGGATATAGGATTACAGAAGCAGAAGCACAATGGGGGCAACGCTTGACTTGGAGATTCCTCTTTCTTCCCAAGATGTCGTGGCTCGTAATATTGCGAATGAAATGACAAAAAAAGACAAGCACTCTCCAGGAGTCTCCCGCTGTGTCCACCATGGGGCCATTCTTACACCGCTAAAGGCTACACCCTCCTTCTCTCCCCCCACCCCCTCACACCTCCACCCCACCCCTCCCCCTGAGAAAGCGTCCTTGTCATTCCCAAGCCCAGAACAATAAGGGCTGGCCCAGGGGGGACCACGGTGAATTTGCATGCAGCTGTTTGCCGTTTCCACGACCACAAAGGCCAATCAAAGGGCCGTTAATGGAGGATGACAAGCGTCGCCCAATGCCTCTGTTGCCCACAGTCGCCACCGCCACCGCCACTTCCCCTCCCCTCTGGATCGCCTCTCGCCACTCCCGTCTGGCTTGCGAGGGAGATGGAGGTCTGTCTCCCAGACCCAAAATACTGGTACACGCTGGTACTCCAGCCGGTGGTGATGAGGCACTCCTGTGAGGGATGTTTTGGGAGGCCATGGGTCACTGAGGATAAGTCTATCCTTGGCAGGGCAGCCGGCCCCAAACCGAAACCTTGGCAGGAGGAGCTGAATAGGAACTTGCGTGGTGGTGGGCCACCTTACGAGCTAGCTTGCTAGCCATATAGTCCGAGTGCGATGGCATTTTGACCCAGTTTTGTCTGCCCAGTCCTCCTCCTTTGATGTGCCATTGTAGTGCATCCCTTTCTCTCTCTCTCCACTTGTTCTCCTCCACTTGTTCTTCCCATCCCCCAATTTTTGTCCAAATGCATTCAGCTGGGGCTTGGTGCCACATCCAATTTCAAGGGTGTTGATAGAAAACAAAATTTGTATTATGGAAGGGCTTCTTACCCGTAAATTATGGTCCACGCACTGAAAGAAAAGGGTGGCTCCCAGAATGCAACACATTGTGTGGCAACATTGGCCACTGCCTGCTCACTTGAGCTCAATAGCGGGCTTAGGGAGGTGGTCAGGAGGAGGCATAAGAAAAGCTACTTTTCCCAGTCACTGACCGGAATGCCTGATAAGGCTCGATGTCAACAAGTCCAGGAGAAGGAGGATCACAGCCAATTACGGCATGGCTGGACCAGTTTCCATGGCGATTGGATTGAGCATTCCATATAATATATTATTTACTGCCTAGGACACCCCCTTAACATGATTTAATTGAAAAGAAGTGAGATAAAGACACAGAGAGAGACGGGTGGAGTGAGAAGCTTCAACACTGGGTGCAGGACGGTGCTTTTGTTGGTCCTACTCTTAGGGCACTCATTTGAATCTGCAGGGAGCACTGTGTACGGCTACCATGCTGTGGAGACCATGCAGTGTGTGCAGACGGTTATACCAATATTTGCTCATTTATCAACATGTCGCAGAGCGCAATGAAGCAGAAATCAGTTGAGTAGTTTCTAGCGTTTTATTTAAACATCCAGAAGAAACATGACATAGGTTAACTTTAAATGTGAGTTTGTTGTCAAGAAGTTTCATGGAAACGATGTCTCATAAACCAAATTCATATACTAATAATGTCCTCGTGTGTGCGTTGGCCCACTGGTACTTGTGTGTGGAGTAGGTTTGATTGGTATTGCATCAGCGAAATGTTTTGCCCGGTTCATTAATTTAGCAAGAGTTTGTGTGTGTGTGTGTATTAACGCATTGCATTGCACATTTGGTGTCATACAAGTTAGATCCCAAGATTTAAAACTGGCTACAGTATTCTTCCATTTAATGATCTATACACAGCACTACTTTAAAGTCAATTAAATTAGAGCCCTCAGTGTTGAAAGTCATGAGTGGTGGTGGAACCCCACACAGTCACAACAGAAGTAAAGTGGAGTCCTAGCTGAGGGACACAAGGATGCTGTCACGAACTTTGTGGGGTGGTGGATCTTGGACAGACATGCAGAGAAGCAATGAGTTGTGATAAGTCTTTACTTTCAAACAAACACAGGATACAACAAATGCAGTTCTTCCGTTCAGTTCAGTTCAGTGGAAGCTCCCAGCGTCCCGAAAACAAAAGTTCACAGCCAGCAGTCCAATGACAACAAAAAGTCTTCAGTCAAAAATCAAAGTTCCAACAAAAGGTATTTCAGCACAAAAAAATAGGCTTTTCAAATTCTCAAAAAATGCAGGCAGAAGTCAAAATCAAAAACAAGAGCTCAAGAATTAGTAGCACAGACAAAGAACGGGTACTCACACTGTGTCTCTCAGGAAAACTCAGCAAAGACTAAGAAAACCCAGGATCTTAAATAGGCTGGTACATCAACCCCAATTATCCAATCCTCCAATCACAGAAGGGTTTCCATTAACCAAAGAAAGGGGAGCAAGTAAACAAAACACACAAAGGCAGAATGGCGACATCTTGTGGGCAGGTAACTACATGGCAGGCACAAAAGTCTGTAGGACTTCACAGTACCCCCCCGCCTAAGATCGTCTCCTGACGATCCCAGGGCGGTCGGGGTGCAGACAATGAAAGTCCCTCACCAAAGCGCGGTCAAGTACGTCCCTGGACGGCACCCAGGACCGCTCCTCCGGACCGTACCCCTCCCAGTCTATGAGGTATTGAAGACCCCCCCTGACACGGCGGGAATCAAGGAGCCGGTTGACAGTGTAGGTGGTCTGGCCGTCGACGAGCCGGGGAGGAGGCGGCGGCCTGGGGGCAGGAAGCAGCGGCGAAGTGACCACCGGACGGAGACGGGAGACGTGGAAGGTCGGGTGGACCTTCATGGAGCGGGGAAGGAGGAGGGTGTAGGCCACGGGATTGACCCGGCGAACCACCTTGAAAGGGCCGATGAAGCGGGGTGCAAGTTTGCGATTCTCCACCCTCAGCGGAAGGTCTCGAGTGGAGAGCCAGACCCTTTGGCCAGGCCTGAAGGTGACCAACCTCCGGTGCCGATTGGACTGCTGCTGGTATTGCTGGGAAGCTTTCAGTAGAGCCCGTCTGGCCATTCTCCAGGTGCGCCGGCATCGTCGCACAAACTGCTGGGCTGACGGCACCCCTGCATCCACCTCCTGCTCGGGAAACAAAGACGGTTGGTAGCCGAATTGACATTCAAAAGGTGACATACCAATGGCAGAGCACTTCAAGGTGTTGTGAGCATATTCCGCCCAAGGAAGCTGGGAACACCAGGAGGATGGATTGGCAGATACTACACATCTCAGGGTTGCTTCCAGGTCCTGGTTCAGCCTTTCGGTCTGCCCATTAGATTGGGGGTGGAAGCCAGAGGACAGGCTCACAGTAGCACCCAGGAGTTTGCAGAAGGCTCGCCAGAAGCAGGAGGTAAACTGGGGTCCGCGATCAGAGACAACATCCTGGGGGAGACCAAAAACTCGAAAAACATGGTCACACACAAGTCTAGCAGTTTCACTGGCCGAAGGCAATTTTGGCAAGGGCAAGAAACGACATGCTTTAGAAAATCTATCAATTATGACCAAAATAGTGGTGTTACCTTCTGAGGCTGGTAGGCCAGTGATGAAGTCTAGAGAGATGTGTGACCAAGGTCTACGAGGAATGCACAGTGGGTGAAGAAGACCCTGGGGTCTCTGACGTGGATCCTTTCCCTGGACACAGTTTGGGCAGCTGGCCACATAGGTCTGTACGTCTTTTTTCATATTCGGCCACCAGAAGCGACGTTGAATGAACTCAAGTGTCCTAGCGGATCCAGGATGGGCGGTGAGACGGGAGGCATGGCCCCATTGAAGGACTTGCCCACGTGCAGCGAGAGGAACAAACAGGAGGCCTGCAGGGGGAGTGTGAGGGCCAGGATCGTTGTTTAAGGCTTGCTGGACAACAGAGGTAATTTCCCAGCGGACAGGTGCAACAAGTTGGGATCTTGGAATGATTGTCTCCGGGGGGCTGTCTTGGTTGGCTGGCTGGAATAGGCGAGACAGTGCATCAGGTTTGATGTTCTTGGAACCTGGCCGGTAGGAGATTGTGAAACTGAAGCGGTTGAAAAAGAGGGCCCATCGTGCCTGCCGGGGTTTTAACCGTTTAGCCTGTTGGATATATTCCAAGTTCTTATGGTCGGTCCAGACAACAAAAGGGTGATGAGCCCCCTCGAGCCAGTGCCGCCACTCCTCCAAAGCCAGTTTAACAGCAAGGAGTTCCCGGTTGCCGATGTCATAATTCTCTTCAGATGAAGACAACTTCCTCGAGAAGAATGCACAAGGGTGCACTTTGCCATCAGGGGACCTCTGGGACAGGACCGCTCCAACTCCAACATTAGAGGCATCGACTTCAACAATGAAGGCTCGAGTGGGATCTGGCTGACAGAGGATAGGGGCTGAAGTGAAGCGCTGCTTGAGGTCTTCAAAAGCCTTGTTGGCTTCAGGGCACCATGAGAAGGGGGAATTGTCCTTTCGAGTGGCTGCAGAGATGGGGGCAGCGATTGAACTGAAATTGCGTATGAATCTCCTATAGAAATTGGCAAACCCCAGGAATCTCTGTGTCTCTTTGATGGAACTGGGTACTGACCAATCCCTGACAGCTTCCACCTTCTTAGGATCCATCATGATTCTGCCCTCGGAAATGATGTAGCCAAGGAAGGAGACCTTAGGGACGTGGAACTCACACTTCTCGGCCTTAGCGAAAAGATGATTGTTGAGGAGTTGATTGAGAACTGATTGGACATGTTGGATGTGCTCCGGAAGGCTCTTGGAAAAGATCAAAATGTCGTCTAAATAAACGAAGACGAATTTGTCCAGCATGTCACGAAGGACATCATTGATGAGAGCTTGGAATACAGCTGGGGCATTTGTGAGACCAAACGGCATGACCTGATACTCGTAGTGGCCATTAGGGGTGTTGAAAGCAGTTTTCCATTCGTCTCCTTCACGGACACGGACAAGATGGTATGCATTACGGAGATCCAGTTTGGTGAATATTGTTGCATCCTGCAAAAGTTCGTAGGCTGAAGACATGAGGGGGAGAGGGTAACGATTTCGCACAGTGATCTTGTTGAGGCCCCTGTAGTCAATACATGGCCTCAGACCTCCATCCTTCTTGCCCACGAAGAAGAAACCTGCCCCAGCCGGTGAAGAAGAGGGTCGGATAAAGCCTGTGGACAGCGCCTCTTTGATGTACTCCTCCATGGCAATGCGTTCTGGCGCAGAGAGGGAAAAGATGCGCCCCCTTGGAGGACAGGTGCCTGGCAGCAGATCAATGGTGCAGTCATAAGACCTGTGAGGCGGTAGAGTCGCTGCTTTCTTTTTGCTGAATACCTCCTTCAGATGATGGTACTCTGGGGGTACTCTGGACAGTTCGGGCGGTGCTCGGGTTGACTCAGGAGCCGTCTGGGTTGACTCGGGAGGAGCTCGGGTTGACTCGGGAGAACGAACAGATGATGCACAGGAGCTTGAGACAAGGCAGGTGGTGTGGCACGTAGATCCCCATCCGCGGATAGTGCAGGAACTCCAATCGAGACGTGGGTCGTGGCGAGTAAGCCAGGGGAATCCCAGGACTACCGGAAACTCAGGAGACTGGATCAAGTGGAATGAAATATTCTCCTCGTGGTCACCGATCTGCAGATGAATGGTAGAGGTGGTCAATTCAACCAGGCCTGCTCCTAAAGGCCGTCCATCCAGAGCGGTAACAGAAAGAGGAGGATCGAGCGCAGATGTCGGAATCTCCAGGTGTTGTGCGAGGGAGAGATCCATAAAGTTGCCAGCTGAGCCAGAGTCAATGAGTGCCTGTAGAGAATGTGTCTGGTGACCCCAGGATATGGTGAGAGGAGTTAAAAACCCAGAGGCTGAAAGCTCAGGAGAGGAGTTCACCCCCGTCACAGATCCCCTGGTGCTGGACGGGGCTTGGCTTTTCCCATTAGTTCAGGGCAGGCATTCCGAAAGTGTCCCGGGTTTCCACAGTAAATGCAACAGCGTTCCCTCATACGCCGGTCACGTTCAGTTTGGGACAGCCGAGTGCCACCCAGCTGCATGGGCTCTGGCCCACCATCAGAGGACTGTGGAACAGGGGTGTCATTGATTGGGACCGCATAGGAGGGGAATCTTCTTGAGGCCTTGGTACGCTCCTGGAGTCGGTGGTCCAGACGAATAACCCGGGCAATCAACACTTCAAGGTTCTCAGCCTCTTCCCATGAGGCTAGCTCGTCCTTAATACGGTCTGATAGTCCATGGTAAAATGTTGTGAGCAAGGCCTGCTCTCCCCAACCACTTTCAGCTGCTAGGGTGCGGAACTGGATGGCATAGTCAGTTGCTGACTGGCGACCCTGGCGAAGTTGCAGGAGCTTGTTGGCTGCTGTGCGACCGCTGACGTCAGGTGCGAAGACTTTCATCATCTCCTTGGAGAAAGCCGTGAAAGAGCTGCAAACAGGACTGTTGTTCTCATAGAGTGCGGTGGCCCAGGACAGGGCTCTTCCGGTCAAAAGAGTTATGATGTAGGCCACTCGGGAATGATCAGTTGGATAGGCGGCAGGCTGGAGGTCAAAGGACAAGCGACACTGGGTCAGGAAACCTTTGCATCCCTTGGGATCTCCATTGAACCTCTCTGGAGTTGGCAGGCGGGGTTCACGGCTGGGTGTGGGGTGGGAAGCTGGTTGCTCGGTGGAGGATGCGGCTGGTGGTGTTGGCCGAGCCAGTTGAAGGGCCTGGTGGATTTCATTCAGCATACCGGCATGTCTTTGCATTTGTGCCCCCCACTGGGATAGGGCTTCTTCATGGCGGCGCATGGTGTCTTCTTGGCTGTTGACAGCTGTCACCAGGTGCTGGAGGGTGATTTCAAAGTTCTGTGCTGGGGCAGAGGCGATCACTGGCTCCGATACGTCCATAGAATCCGGTTCCGGGAGTGGTACTTTCTCCGCTCCGTCCATTCTTGGCTGAGTTTTTCTGTCACGAACTTTGTGGGGTGGTGGATCTTGGACAGACATGCAGAGAAGCAATGAGTTGTGATAAGTCTTTACTTTCAAACAAACACAGGATACAACAAATGCAGTTCTTCCGTTCAGTTCAGTTCAGTGGAAGCTCCCAGCGTCCCGAAAACAAAAGTTCACAGCCAGCAGTCCAATGACAACAAAAAGTCTTCAGTCAAAAATCAAAGTTCCAACAAAAGGTATTTCAGCACAAAAAAATAGGCTTTTCAAATTCTCAAAAAATGCAGGCAGAAGTCAAAATCAAAAACAAGAGCTCAAGAATTAGTAGCACAGACAAAGAACGGGTACTCACACTGTGTCTCTCAGGAAAACTCAGCAAAGACTAAGAAAACCCAGGATCTTAAATAGGCTGGTACATCAACCCCAATTATCCAATCCTCCAATCACAGAAGGGTTTCCATTAACCAAAGAAAGGGGAGCAAGTAAACAAAACACACAAAGGCAGAATGGCGACATCTTGTGGGCAGGTAACTACATGGCAGGCACAAAAGTCTGTAGGACTTCACAGATGCAACCTGATTGCTTCTATTGTTCTCGAGCTGAGAATAAGTGGAAGAAAGCATTGTATACTACAGTACATCAACCTTCTCATATTTGTGTTGGTCACAGATTGCTGCCTTCTTCATGCTGCCTTATTCATGTTCATTGGCGCGTTCCTCAAGTGTTCTAGATTAGCTCATTCCAGGTGCTTCTTCTGTAGCTAATATTTTTTTTCAAGTGTAAGAGAGTCATTTACTATGTTGAATACCATCAGTGACAGAGCTGGCTTTGTGGGTCTTTCCTCAGATACCGATTGCCTGATACTGAATGGCAAAGTAATTTGTTGTTCGCTCCCAGGTCAGTCTTGATACTCCCCTCCCCATTATTGATTTACTGCCTCATAGCCCCCTGAGCCCACAGAGATCTGTCCAAGACTTGGGGGTTGGATGGTAGGCGAACCCCAGGCTTCATCAATCGTAAGGCCTCTCTTGACAGCTGTTGGAGATCAGACCACAGATCTGTGATGTATGTGGATCGGTGGTGAGCTGTTGGCGGCAGGGGCCACATGTGAGAGGGGTGGTCGTAGACCGAGGCAGCATCTCCGCCTGGTTTGTCTCGCATAGTTTTGAAAACTCTTGAAGCACGCCCGCTCTCCCCTGCACTTTGTTCTCGGTGTGATAAACCTGTCACATCACACTATGAGCAATGACCATTGAGCCATTCATCAGTCTTTGTAGTGAATCCAGGGAGTGGCCTGTTTTTGCTCCTGGACCATTTCGGCCAGATCTTTATTGAAGTTATGGATGGCTGCAGTCAGCACAGGACCAGTTTTTTTTAGACTAGCCTCTCAACAGCCAGTATTTTCTTTATCTCAAACATTTTTCGAAATATAGTTCATGGATCTTTTCCATTACTATTGTGAAATAATGTCACAATGGATGCTTCCTATGTTGGGCTGCCTTTGCCTTTCACCAGCCTCATCGGTTTCACAACCGAATGTACAGCCTAATGATATTTCTGCCCAGCTGACTGCAGTTTGTCACACTCTGATACACATTAATTCATGTAACAGAGTGGCAAACACCTCAACTGAAAGGAATCCATTTATTTCATGCTTTTTAACTGTCTAAAGACCACTATCCTGTCAAATGACCTCTAGTTGTCAAAAACATTTTTTCATTTATTTATAGCGCTGTCAGTTAGATTTTTCTCCTCCTTTCTCCATTATCTGTATGCCTGAATATATATCTCAGTTCTGTCTCTCACTCACCTATAAGTAAACAAATGTAACAAGCAAGGACTAAAGAAAATGCGTTTTTGTATCTTCGGTTGAACGGTGCGAGTTGAGTGCAAGGCTGAAAGGTGGGAGTGAATCTGACACAAAAGGAACGCAGAGAAAGGCACCGTGCACTCATCTCACACTGGAAGCTTCTGGCGGTTGCATATATCCCACTTTGTGCCAACAATGTGTGCAGGAATGGGTCTCTCCGTCAGGTGTTGCCTGGTAATTAGCAGCAGGGTGCTAAATGAGTTGGTTAGTGTTAATACAAGACAGTGGTCTGGAGTGAAAGGGGGGTGCAGGGCGGGGGGGTGGAGCTCTTTCTTGTTCCCCAAGGCAACAGGCTGAAAGGGGGCTAATTGGAGAGCATGGAGCAGAGAAATCAAATGGCAGCTGCCCTCATGGGACGCACTGTTGCTGCTAACAACTGTGGTTATTGGCAGTTCACTCACAGTGGTACGACCTATGATTTTGTTTCATTTTTTTCATCTGAAGCATACACAATGAATGTCTCAATTTTGACAGCAAGAATCCTTTCATAGCACATCACCTATACATAATCTTAAGTTTGAGACTGCAGCATGCCTCTTTTTTAAGCCTCTATATAGATCAATGTTGTTTTGTTTGGCCTTTCTCTCTTTCTGTTTCTTCTTTTTCCTGGAGTACTTTTCTCACCTTCTTTCTCCTTCATGTCTATCAATTTGGCAGTACTGTGCACTGTTAAAGTGGAGGAAAATGCAGCTTTTGCAAAATGATTTCTTGAAGGACAACAGAAGTGTGTTAAATAGTTGATTTCCTTATAAACGCTGCTACTTGGCTGTGCTCATGCCTGTACTGTAGAGCATGGCATATAGATTTTTTCCTCCAGTGTGGACATCCTTCCTTCGACCAGCAGTACTGTATAATGGATTAAATTACACTTCATGCTTCTGAGATAGTTTTTTTCTCTCTCTACCTACATTTGTTGAAAAGAACTTTCAGGAAACCAGAGGGTATCAAAAAGAGAGAGTTTGAATTTACTTTGAAGTTTCAATGTCTCCCTGGAATTTCATGAAGGTGGCTGAGATTAGTGTGTGTTCAATAAGAGTTTCAATGTTGAGTTATTTCCAGGAATCTTGACACAGCACTGTGTTATGTATAGCATCAATTTAGCGCCATAGTTACAGGCACAGTATGGAGGAGGATAACTTCTCCTTAAAAAACCTCCAAACAAGCATCTGCACAAGGATTGTGCGCCTCAATGAAAATATATTTTACTACCAGTTTTTAAACTGCATTTAATGCTTATCTTTGATTGAAATTAGTTTCGGAGTTAGTGTGAGAGGTATTTCAAAGGATCTGAGTCATTGTGTTATGAGCAGAACAAAAAATTATATTTTGAACCCTTTCCAATGTTTAATGCAGTTTTCATTCAATCAGTTTAATTAACCAGTAATTCCACCCACTTAGTGGTTTTGCATCTTTATCTAAATCAAAACAGGTGTGCACCTAAATAGATAACTCACAAAGGATGACATGCTGGTATTTTGGCTGTATTGCCTCATTTCATTTTTATACATTTCTCATGTATATTTAAGGCCCCAGCCATCTATTGTCTCACATGTTTATTCTTCATACTGAATCACAAAATGTGCATCATAAGAACCACAAGATATTAATTTGTGCCTAATTAGTGAAGAAGATAGAGATGTATCTGTGTCTACTGTATTGACTCTGGGTCACTTGTGTGTCTCCCTCACAGCATTCAGCCGTGCTGCCTTGCCCTTTGGCCTGGTCAGGAGGGAGCTCTCGTGCGAGGGTTACCCCATCGATCTCCGCTGCCCAGGGAGCGACGTCATTATGATTGAGACGGCAAACTATGGCCGCACCGATGACAAGATCTGTGACGCTGACCCTTTCCAGATGGAAAATGTCAACTGCTACCTCCCCGACGCCTACAAAATCATATCGCAAAGGTAAAGACTCAGCTCTGCTCAGACCAGAAATGTGGACTTCATTTCCTGCAGAAGAGATGGATCCAGATAAAGCATTTTCATCCTGCCTTTATAGTTATGGCTTTGCCGAACACAGAAGGGTAGCCATCAGCCAAAAAGGAAGCCTGATTATCAGTGCGTGATGCCGGCGCATAGCAGCACATTCCAAATTAATTTAGTACAGCACTCATACCGACTTTACACAGATGGGATTATCGGAGGTTTGAAATACAAGCTCGGCCAATTAATCCTGCTAATAGGTTATAGTCGCTGTCTCTTGCCACATGTCTGCACTCCTTGACATATATACATGTAATCCGTCATCCTCGCAGTGTCTACACCATTTAACTGGTGTGGGGGAGGATGCGCTGTCTCTATCTCACAGCAGCTCTCAGAGCTCTTGTGAGTGCCTCGCTTTAATTCCCTGTGCAGACTTTGTGGCCAGGTCCCCCGGTCTGAGTAATGCTCTGCACTCATACCATTTATATTAGTGACACTTATGCTTGCGCGGCTCTCCCTGGACACTCCTGTGTTGCTACCACACTGTACTCATGCAGGCACACACAAAAAACACACGCATGCACATGCACACACACACACAAACATACACTGAAGACCTAGCCACCTGGCTAGTGTATATTTAAAGCGCACCGTATTAAAATTGCATAAGGCGCAACCAACTCCATTCGTCGGCTAAAATGCACTGCTAACCAGCCGTAGCAGCCGCCCACTGGGCATGGGCTTTCTGGGAGGTACACAGGCCCCTGTTAATTTTCCAGAGGCTTATGGAAGCCTCACTGGGTACTGTCTCTCTGTGTTTCAAGGGGCTCTTCGTCCACCATCTGTGAATACTAGATCTAGGGGATAATATTTCGTCATATTTTGGCCCTTGCCCTGCAATAAGCCCTAATATGTGTGTTGTCATCATTTGTGCAACATGCTCCTGTCTATTGATATTAGCAGTTGAACTGCGTCCACAGCTGTGCTTCGTTAGCACATGCACCCACTAAGGCTCAGTTCAGACATGCAACCAAGGCCTCATCACCTATTACAACAAGGTGTACTCAATCCAATGGCCTCAGTTGAAATACTGTATGTGCTTTGGATTTGGTTTTGTGAAAGCTCGTTTGAGATTAATGACATATGAAGTTACACCTCTCCCTTTTGTTAATCAGAAGCACTTGTTGATTGGCTGGGATAATTATTGGCTCGGTCCGAGACGGTATATTTGCTACCCATTCCTAGAGCTGGAACTGTGTACAGTACAAACATTGGAGATATTTTGATGTTGAGACATTCTTTGGTGCAAACACTGAATGGAAAGGACTTTGCTGAGCAATTTGTTGTATTTGACAAAGCATGGAAGGCATAAGAGTTGCGGGGACTGCATCTCTAAATATTTTATTAGTTAGCTGCTCTCTGTGTAGTTTGGTCTGTGTGGAATGGTAATTCAGAACTGTAGATGTCGAGCTAACAAGGTTAATATGTCTCAAGGTCGGCCTAGTCAAGGTATCACTTTGAAAAATGTTCTGCCTTTCCCAAAAGTCTTCTGTTCTGAGAAAGTTACCAATGCACTCATTATTGTGTGCCATGAATATTCAATAGTGGCTTCAGAAAAGAAACAAATGAAATGATAAATTTCAGTAGTCGTCTTATCAGTGGAATAGATTAACATTAAACTCTTCACATCAAAGTCTGTCCTCTGGGCGATATCAGTTTGTGATTGACAGCACACCATTTGTGTCCATTGTGGGTTCGTAAAGACCTGAATTCTTAAAAAATGAAGCAATCTTGGGGCACTTTAATTAAAATCAGCCACATCAAAACCACACCACTGCACTAATATGTCATGGAAATAATTCCACTGTCCTTGCGCATGTTCATTTAACTATGAAACGTTTTCTTTTTTAAAGCAAGCACATTTAACGTTTCTTTTAAACAGTTGGTTTGCCCTTTGAAGAGTTGCGCGCGTCCCAACTGGCCGACCCTGTTGTTAGGGGGCAGTGCCTGGAGAACAAGGAGGCCGGCCCTAACAATTGTTTTTAAACAAAATCACAGTTATGTCTCAAATGAGGCCAGACAGGGTCATGCTGAGTTCAACAAAAACAAAACTCCCTGGGGGAAAAGAGCAGTGAAGCTGACAGCTTCTCCTCAAGGTGCATACCAAGTGTATGCCCAGAGAGGAGGCTCCTTTTTTTTACTGGTGGGCCATGTTCATTTATAATGCTCCCACACACTCCTCTTCAATTCATGTGCCGTGTCCAGTATATGTGTGGGTGTGTGGGAGGGGGGTGATATCACTGGCATGACAGGTCAAGGTGAAAACTTTCAACATTGAGCAGTAGCTGTTCAGCGAGTCCCACTGCCCCCAAAGTGTATGCAACCACACAGCATTTGTGTGGGTATGCTAATAACTTGGTGTTTTATCTTCATGTTTATTGTTAATACATGGTGGCCTTGTCAAACAGGAGTGGTCTTATCATGTGTTGGGAGAGAGAGACGGAAAGAGGAGAACAACTGGACATGTTTTTTTTGGGGGGGATTTCAAACAGAATGTCCTCAAGAGCTTTAGCAACCTCCCCTTTGCTCTTTTCCCCCTCAGAGTAACTCGCAGTAGTGGCCCTTGGCAGAAGATCATTAATTTTTTCTTAATTAATATTTCCAGTCTGGGACTCTAGGGTTGCTCACAGCCACAGTTGTCTCATAGTCACCAGTGAGGGTGAAGGAATGTGTGTCGGCTGTGACGCTAGTCTGGGTAGCATAGGAAATGACGCAAGGACAACGCAATTGTAGTGCAACAGGATTCCAAATGGATCAGAAGTGTTTTTGGGTGGACTCATTTAAATTAGTCGATTTCTTAATGAAGAAATTGAATTTAAATGCAACCTTCTGTCAGTGTCAGCCAAGTGTCTTTTCTTTATTGTTATAACAGTACATGTTTCAGTGTCAGCCAAGTGTCTTTTATTTATTGTTATAACAGTACCTGTTTCAGTGCCTTTTCTTTATTGTTATAACAGTACATGTTTCAGTGTCAGCCAAGTGTCTTTTATTTATTGTTATAACAGTACCTGTTTCAGTGCCTTTTCTTTATTGTTATAACAGTACATGTTTCAGTGTCAGCCAAGTGTCTTTTCTTTATTGTTGTAACAGTACCTGTTTCAGTGCCTTTTCTTTATTGTTATAACAGTACATGTTTCAGTGTCAGCCAAGTGTCTTTTATTTATTGTTATAACAGTACCTGTTTCAGTGCCTTTTCTTTATTGTTATAACAGTACATGTTTCAGTGTCAGCCAAGTGTCTTTTCTTTATTGTTGTAACAGTACCTGTTTCAGTGTCTTTTCTTTATTGTTATAACAGTACATGTTTCAGTGTCAGCCAAGTGTCTTTTCTTTATTGTTGTAACAGTACATGTTTCAGTGTCTTTTCTTTATTGTTGTAACAGTACATGTTTCAGTGTCAGCCAAGTGTCTTTTCTTTATTGTTGTAACAGTACCTGTTTCAGTGCCTTTTCTTTATTGTTATAACAGTACATGTTTCAGTGTCAGCCAAGTGTCTTTTCTTTATTGTTGTAACAGTACCTGTTTCAGTGTCTTTTCTTTATTGTTATAACAGTACATGTTTCAGTGTCAGCCAAGTGTCTTTTCTTTATTGTTGTAACAGTACATGTTTCAGTGCCTTTTCTTTATTGTTGTAACAGTACATGTTTCAGTGTCAGCCAAGTGTCTTTTCTTTATTGTTGTAACAGTACATGTTTCAGTGTCAGCCAAGTGTCTTTTCTTTATTGTTGTAACAGTACATGTTTCAGTGTCAGCCAAGTGTCTTTTCTTTATTGTTGTAACAGTACATGTTTCAGTGTCAGCCAAGTGTCTTTTCTTTATTGTTGTAACAGTACATGTTTCAGTGTCAGCCAAGTGTCTTTTCTTTATTGTTGTAACAGTACATGTTTCAGTGTCAGCCAAGTGTCTTTTCTTTATTGTTGTAACAGTACATGTTTCAGTGTCAGCCAAGTGTCTTTTCTTTATTGTTGTAACAGTACATGTTTCAGTGTCTTTTCTTTATTGTTGTAACAGTACATGTTTCAGTGTCAGCCAAGTGTCTTTTCTTTATTGTTGTAACAGTACCTGTTTCAGTGCCTTTTCTTTATTGTTATAACAGTACATGTTTCAGTGTCAGCCAAGTGTCTTTTCTTTATTGTTGTAACAGTACCTGTTTCAGTGTCTTTTCTTTATTGTTATAACAGTACATGTTTCAGTGTCAGCCAAGTGTCTTTTCTTTATTGTTGTAACAGTACATGTTTCAGTGCCTTTTCTTTATTGTTGTAACAGTACATGTTTCAGTGTCAGCCAAGTGTCTTTTCTTTATTGTTGTAACAGTACATGTTTCAGTGTCAGCCAAGTGTCTTTTCTTTATTGTTGTAACAGTACCTGTTTCAGTGAAAGATGCACCAGGAACATTTCCATGGCTAGAATTGAGCTTAACAGATATGGATGAACACACGGTGTCCTTTGCTCCCATGTTTTCATTCTCCTCCTCTCAGTCGCAGCTGACATTACACTTGGTTGTTGGTTAATTGCTGGGGACGTTTCTTTTTATAAGATCAAATACAGTTTGGGTGTGGACAAATCCAAAATCATCATACTGTGACTGCATATTGTAAGCATTGCCCATGAACTGGTTCAGCAATAGCTGGGTGGATTAATTAATTTACAAATGTTTTAATTATTTCAAGAGCGATCGCATGCTGTGTTAATGAGACCAACACACACCAAACACACAGGCATTCATTTTTTCATTAACTGTTAAAGAGCTTACTGACTTTGCTTCTGACCTTCTGAAATATTTAGCACCAGCCTGCAAGTTGTTGAAATTCCCATTTTTATGGCAAATGTTTGTGACGGATATCTGTTTGCTGTTGTGTCACCAATCTCTCTGCATAGTGGATTTTTGATTGAAGCTGAACCAATTTCATCCTTTATTTACACAAAAAGATTCTCTATCGCAGACGTATATACAGTGCACACACATTCTGCAGAACAAATGCCCACACACACATTTCCATACAGCTGAAGCACTTCATAGTCAAGGTGACCTCAAAGCTTTACAAAGAAACCTCTCTTACCTTTCCAATATAAATGGGATGGATTGCGTTCTTAAAACACATTTTGAAGATTTACACTACTGAACAAATCAACAGTTAGGTGTGTCTCTGTACCTTTGAATTGGATTCAGCCAGTTGCTTCCACTCGCTTTCCAGGAATTATTATTGTTCTTCTTTTCTTACTTTTTAAAAGTTGGTTGCTTATAAGAAATGTGTTTCAATGAAATAGCTTTACCCTAAGCCTTGTGCAGCTTTCGACCCTTGCTTCTCATACATGTATAAGACCTATGAGTGAGTTCAAACCGTTGACTATTAAAAACATGTGCCATATGGTGTCATGAACTTGGGCTCTGAAGAAATTCTGCAAAAGTTGGTCTGACATATTGGCAAAATGGATGTCTGAGTCTGAGCCAGAACTTGCATAGTATACATAAAGTAAGCCAGGTCAATGCAAAAATTGATCACATTTAAATCGCTGCCATTTTTAGTTCCTTGTGGTGCCTTCATTTTTGACTGACCGTATAAGCTGTCCATGATTTTCTACTGAAGTACAGGGATGTGGCCTCTAACCTCAGTCTGTCTTTTGCAGGTGTAACAATCGGACACAATGTATTGTTGTCACCGGGTCAGATGTCTTTCCTGATCCCTGTCCAGGGACCTATAAGTACCTTGAGGTTCAGTACGAGTGTGTCCCTTACAGTAAGTAGCCTTAACAGTCTTCAGATTTCAGGCCAATGTTATGCTAACTGCTACTAAAGTAATAGATATGATAAACATTATGACATTAGGCATGCCAAGGTTTTTGCTTGCATATGTTATATATAACTGTTCTTTGTATCATGTTTTAATGAAAGATAGGCTATGTCAAAGCACCAATAACTGCATTATAATGTTAAATTAATAATACCATGCCATGCACCTGCACATGCTAATGTCATTTTTACCGTGAACTTCACTCCTCTTTTGCTGAATCCCCACTGGAGACATTTTATTTCAGACGTTAACCCTGTTCACAACCCCTCGTCTTCACAGCTGCTGAGTGTGGCCGCTCACATCTGTTTGCTGATATCACCAGTATCAAGCCCTCTGAATATGCTTTGTTTCTGTCCCCTTTCCAGATGTAGCATTCTCATTTGTACATTCCTTCTCTTTTGTGTGTGCTTCCACTCAATATATATCTGACTTTCTCTCTGTCTTATTGTCTTCCTCTTTCTCTGGCTACCTCTTCTTTACTGACGTCTTCCTTTGTTTGATTCTCCTTTTGTCCATTCGGCTACACAACATGATTCTTGTACAGAATTATTTGTTTATTTAAAACGACTTTTTTTAGACCTAAAGTAAACTAGGAATTCCAGTGTTGTTTGGTTATAGGGGACTGCACTACAAAAATATGTCTTGACATTGATTTTTTTGCCTGAAAAGTCCTCTGTGCCATAATCATGGCACGTTGTCAAGCTCTTCTGCTGATACAAGCTGAATATTCCTTTTATCTGTCTTGAACAAAACAAAACAAAAAAAAAAACACATTCTCATGACACTTCAAAGGCAAGGGTTTTTGGATCGATGACTTCTGGATGCTGTTTAAAAATGAATGAATGCAATGGTGGTCACCTGATGGCTAAGCTTCATCATTTTTTCCCACCTTTCTGTGAGACAGGGAATGCTTCACTGGGTATAAAAACCAGATCCCACTGTAAAGACAAATTAATGTTGTCCTCAGAGACCACTCTGACACTATTGAAAGCACCTAAGTGTCAAGTCTCACGCAGATTCGCCCCCGTGCTCTTTTCCTCTCCTCCTCCTCCTGCTCCTTGCTCTCTCTCTCTCTCTCTCTCTCTCTCTCTCTCTCTCTCTCTCTCTCTGACTGTCAAAACACTGTTGCTAATCTAACCTCTGCCTCTGCGTTAATAGGGGGGATGCTGCACACACACACAAAATGTTTCGCTCGACTTTTGACGTGTGCATTTCCTGAGCTAGGTCTAATTGTCATGGTCTTGTCCGCTAACACGTTGTTTTTGTATATCTGTAGATACTCTTATAGTTGACTCATGCTAATCTTTCTCTCCCTCTTACACTCTTTCCATTCTCTTTTCCAACGCTTAAAATAGAAGTGGAGCAAAAAGGTAAATGGCTGGTCTGGTCCCTAACCCTCAGCCCCCTTGTTTTGTGTCATATGATTTCCTGTACCCCCCCCCCCCCCCCCCCTCCCCCCACCCCCTGACACCCGCCCCATGGTGTTTGAGGCTTTACATCAGTTCTGCAAACACACCACTCCTCACACTTTGCTCAGAAGTATCCAGATTTAGTGAACACAAGCAGGTTTAGCCACTTGCTCAAGTGTCTACTTGACCAGATAGAGGTAAAATTAAGCACTTTGCTATTTGGCTGAACTTGGAAAAACATGGTGTGCTGGTAACACAGATCTAACTATTTTAACCCTGAATTAGCCCCGCAATGCAAATCACTGACTGCTGTTGCTAATGATGTAATTATTGCATAATGATGTAATTATTGCATAAATAATTATGTTTTCTGTTAGTGAAATAATATTGTTGCATTGTTACAATATTATATTCAGTAGTTATTTCAGTGCCACTGCTTATTTAACTAATTTCTAGCCTGCAACATACACTGCAACATATTGTAAAGGTAGACATACCATAGAAACAGAAGGGGATGCAGGTTCACAATAATTTGCAGCTTAATCATTTGTCACCAATGCATAGCTATGTATTGAAACTAGTGAATATATTGATGCCATTTGCATTCAAACCCTGAAATGTTCCATTAGGTTAGTGGCTGCATTCAATTGTCTGCTGTGAATCTGAAAAGGATTAAAGAGGTACTTCAGCCCCGGACCCGTGGCTTCTGAAATACATCCCTCCTGGCTAAAATACAACATAAATTTGAGTGGACGTGACAGCATTAATCTTCACCAGACCCTGGTTCAATCCTGCAATAACCCAGCTCTGTAATAAGACAGTCTCCAGTCAGTGTTTGTTACCACTACACCATCAAAATCCCATTTCTGCCAGAACACATGAGCTTATCAAATATATATATATGTATTATATCATTGTTTTTCCAACATGCGGTTAGATTGACATTTTGTGTTTTTGTATCTGGTCCAGTATTTACTCCATTATCAAAAAAGAAGCACTATGCAGCTGTACACTATAAATATCCTCTTTAATATCACTAAAGATACCAAAAGTAAATACCCTCTGTTTTCACAAATTGTCAGCTGTTTTATATGTATTGAGAATCAAATGAATGCAGGGAGTGTGTATTACATACACATACACACAGTCTCCTCCAGTCGCACTCTGCCTTTTGGAAACCCTTCCCTAGCACGTGGTGATTACTGTGGTAGTGATGGGAGAGTGAGGCTGAAAAAAGAATGAACTCCCTTTTTGTGTGCCGCGATTTCTCAAGCGGCGTCCGCCCTCCACAACTGAACTATGATGGCCGCCCCCTATGCTCTGATATAGGGACCTGTAATCTCGTGCCAAGGCCTCCCTCGCCCATCTGTAGTTAATCTTGCTTCGGTGACTTCCTTGGGGTCGTTCCTTTACTGCTTCCGCCCCTATCCGTATGAAATAGCACTCTCATTCTGTACCAATGTCTCTCCCCCTCCAGCTCGCCTCCCACCCTCCCAATACCCATCCAGTTTGTGTTGTTTGTTCTTTCCTCAGACATGATTCATGTATGTGTGTTTATTTTTCGAAGGTATGGCTTTTGTTTTTGCACAGCTGGTAGAAAACTATGCCCTTTTGTCATCCAATGCCAGGTACACACCTCTAAAAAAGAAAAGAACACATATCTGTTTAGGGAGCAATCCTGAAGCCCATCCTTGGCCATGCGTGGCCTCTACTTTCAATTACAGGGCACCTTTTTTGCCGTTCCGTTATCTCCCGTCTCCCGTCTCTGCTGTCTGTTCTTTTCAGTTAAACATGTATGAGAGCATTCTCAGGGAGCAGGCCCAATTCCAAACATCACTTCCACTTTCACTGCCTTCTCTTAACCCTTTTGTATTCCCTCTCTACTATGCACATAAGTCCAGTCACACCAACATCACCACCAAAAGAGATTGTGGCCTACGAGCCACTGCAAATACATGTTTGACCCACACGAAAAAAAAAAGAAAAGAAAAAAGGAAAAACAACCACTAGAACGTATCATCTGAATGTTTGGGATGATGTATGTGTCTGACTTTCTGTCTTGCTTCCTCTGCCTATTCTCAGTTTTCATTTGTCCTGGGACTCTGAAAGCGGTCACCGAGCCCACCTTTGTCTTTGAGGCGGAGCAGCAGGCGGGCGCATGGTGTAAAGACCCTCTCCAGGCGGGGGACAAGATCTACCTCATGCCCTGGACGCCGTACCGCACAGACACCCTGATCGAGTACTCCTCGCTGGAAGACTTCCGGAATGGACGGCAGACCACCACATACAAGCTGCCCCATCGGGTGGACGGCACGGGCTTCGTGGCGTACGACGGCGCCATCTTCTTCAACAAGGAGCGCACGCGCAACATCGTCAAGTTCGACCTGCGCACGCGCATCAAGAGCGGCGAGGCCATCGTAGCCAACGCCAACTACCACGACACGTCGCCCTACCGCTGGGGAGGCAAGTCCGACATCGACCTAGCCGTGGACGAGCACGGCCTGTGGGTCATCTACGCCACCGAGCAGAACAATGGCCGTATCGTGCTGAGCCAGCTCAACCCCTACACACTCCGCTTCGAGGCCACCTGGGACACGGCCTACGACAAGCGCTCGGCCTCCAACGCCTTCATGGTGTGCGGCGTCCTGCACGTGGTGCGCTCCACCTATGAGGAGAACGAGAGCGAGGCCAGCAAGAGCCAGATCGACTACATCTACAACACCAAACTGGGCCAGGGCGAGTTCACCGACATCCTCTTCCCCAACCAGTACCAGTACATCGCCGCTGTGGATTACAACCCGCGCGACAACCAGCTTTACGTGTGGAATAATTTTTACATCCTGCGATATGATCTGGAGTTCGGGCCGCCCGATCCCGACGAAGGTAAGACTCATTACTATCTCTTTGTTTGGATTTGCAGTATGTGTTGATTTTCGAGTGCACGCTGAATGCGGCTGGAGTGCCGGATGATACAGTTGACTGATTTTTAATTTAGAGTTGAGATACAAGTGTGATGTGGTGGAGAGGCCCCTTTTTGCATTAGTTCCCATGGGGATGTTCTGCCTTGTATACAGAATTACTGATTCGCTCAGCGGGATGATACAGGCAGATGATTTACATTGCTGTAATGTATGGCTTGCAGAAGGCTGCCATATAGGCTGATTACCATAAAGCTGAACTGTGGGCTCAGCTCCTCACTTATCAAGAGGCACCGACCCCATCGGCTGCCAAATCATGGGGCCCGGGGCCATCCATTGTCAACTCTGCCCTTGTTAACCTTCCCACACATTCCTGTTGGAAGTGGGAATGTGAAATATGCTATTGCCATCGAGTTCAAATCTATAGTGTCAGGAGAGGAGACAGATTGAAGAGGCCCGTGTCCCGGCGCTGTTATGGATTTTGGAACCTGTTGCTATGGCTACCCCATCAGGCTTTCGGATGGGGAGGGGCACAATTTGCACTTGATTGGGGCTCTTCAGACACATTCCTCCACTGGTGAAAGGCTATGGCGCAGACCTCCGCGCACAGCAGGTACCGTGAATCACGGACATGTGACAAGGTTAGAGGAATGACTGGGCCAGTGAAGATGAGATCAATTACTGAGGGCCATTTGTAAGATGGGATGGATTTGAGAGGAGAGTGGGGTTATGAAGGGGTGTTAGACGTGGGGGGTGAGGGTTGGATGGGGTGGTGGTGGTGGTTGATGAGAGCTAGGCCAGATGTGTCAGCAGACAGGAGCTCTCTGTCACGGGGATAATAAGCATAATCACGTCGTCGCCGCCTCCTTCCTCTCAGAGCAGGAGCCTTGGCAACGGGCTGGGTAGGCGTGCTCGGCCTCTGTGGCCTGTGACCCGCCCCCCGCGCCCTCCCGTCACAATGACTGTTTGTTGTCATGTGGCCCCTTTGTGAGGCCTAGGCTAAAAGGTCCAGGGGCCCAGGACTAGAACCTGCCACGTCGCAATTAAGTCCAGCCAGACTCCAGAATTTTAATGGGGCTGCCAAGCGTGAGGGTTGTGGAGTGGGTGGGGTGGGGGTATGTGAAAACCAGCACACTCTAGCACTGAAGCTCCAATATATGTAAATGTGATTAACAACAAAATTATCATAATTACCATCCGCGGTTGATCACGGGAGCGCACAATCTCACTGCATTTGCAATGAGGAGCTTAAATATTCACTCTGCCAACACCTCAGACATTCTCTGAGAGCCAGCCACCGCCCCCCCCCCCCCCCCCAAATCACGCCCCCACCCTACACACCCACCCACCACCACCGTCTCCATCACCCTCATTGCCACCACCATCTCCATTGCTACATTTTTCCACCTCATCTCATTTTTGATTTGAATTGCTCGTCCTGCGTTCACACTGCACACAAATCACATTTTTGGTTGAGCTGGCTTGTCCTGTGATGCCAACGGTCTTTGCATCGGTCAGTCCCAGCCCTGGCTGAGTTAGTGCTCCACTTCTTATTTGCGGTTGTTGTTGAGATATCACTGAGTGTTGGGGTCAACGTTTGCTCAACTGAAAATAAACACATGGGTAATGAAAATGAATGCATGTGTGCTGCTAGCACCGTTTAGGTGTCGTTTGTTTGTGGCCAAATTAAATGTTTTCTGTTGATTCAATTACAATGCACTGTATCTGCAACAGTATAAAACTATAACTAAAAAATATTGTGTTTTATTGCCGCGTACAATGTAGACCGCAATAAAGAAACCTACTCAACAAGGGAGCCTAATGGTGCTGAAATAACGTCTCTCTCCCTGCAAGTGAGAAGCTCTTGAGGCATAGAGGAAATTAATTCTGTCCATTAACATTCACTTGGTCCACACAGTAAATTCCACTGCCATTTCTGCTACAAAAATACGAACAGTCCAAGTATATGCCTTCCCTATTATGTAATATTACAAGCAGTTGTGTGCTAAAGCTGGATTGCTAGTTGTATACTGTATGTACTGTTGCTTTGTCAGTTTCTTCCCCCCGTATTTAAAATCAAGAGATTGTCAGGCTGCTGTTATGCACCAGACCATGGGAAATACCATGCAAATACAGACCATAAGAAATACCATGCAAACTTTCCCATTGCGGTTGAAAGAATTTGCTTCTGTGTAAAGTTCTTGCATGTACTATAGAGA
This sequence comes from Alosa sapidissima, assembly GCF_018492685.1. Taxonomy (NCBI): domain Eukaryota; kingdom Metazoa; phylum Chordata; class Actinopteri; order Clupeiformes; family Clupeidae; genus Alosa; species Alosa sapidissima. The sequence continues at coordinate 48,094,121 of NC_055957.1, read as the reverse complement.
AAAAGGGATCATCAATTCAAAATGGTGGAAATTGAGTTAGCAAAACCTTTCAGTAGAGAGAGAGAGAAAAAATCTTGCCAATTGCCGGCTCTCTATGTAGAATAATGATTTAGGTGACAATTAATCATTTTCATGTGAAAATTTCATTATCCGTTTCAATTTGCGAGCGCCTCCTGCTTGCTGTAGATTGTGTAAAAGTGCTGCCTATTGAGCTACAGAGGTATTCAAAGTAGTGAAAAGGCCAAACAATCCACATGCACAAACTCTAATACAGCCGCATCTCTGAGATAGCATGGCAATAAAATGCGTCCCTAAGTACATTGATTTAAAAACCTTACAGTGACACTTGAAAGGCATTGTCCGTGATTCACAAAGACGTGCCCACATCCGAGCCCCTTGAAGGAGTGTAATCAGAAGCGCCAATAATTGCCAGGAAGATTTCAAAGGCAACGTGGTTAGAAGGGAGAAAAAATCATTTGCCTTAGCATTGATCTGAGAGGTGAAGAAGAGTCGTAAGTGTGTAAAATTGCGACTGTGTGGAAGGTATGGAACTATAGAGCGCATGACGGGGGATTCTGTCTGTGCTGGATCCCATGTCATGCCGTATATTTAATTTGTTTGTTTAATCACTGAATAAATATATGAAGTCAGGCACAAATTCAAAATGGGGAGGGATTTTAAAGACGGGGTGGGGGTGGGGGGTGAGCTGTAACAGCAGCGGCCCATGCCGTTTCTACATTTGGAGCCATTAACAAGTCTCTTCGGTGAGTAATGCTGGATCAAAGGTCATTGTCCCAGCGGAGAACCTGGAGAAATGCTGCTGCTGCTGCTGCTGCCACACTGACTGGCTGCTGCCAGGCCTGAGAACACACCGTGCGCTCAAGTGGAAATGAAGGATTTGGAGGGAGCAGCAATGCCACTCAGAATGAGAATGAATAAGGGCTGAGCATCTGAACGCTGTTTATGCTCGCATCTCTCTCTCACTGTCTCTTGCTCTCTCTCTCTCTCTCTCTCTCTCTTTTTCTTTCTCCCCCAACTTACCCACTGACTATTCTTTTTCTTCTTCTTTCCCCCTTCCTCTCCTCTCCTCTCCTCTCCTCTCCTCTGCTCTCCTCTCCTCTCCTCTCCTCTCCTCTCGTCTCCTCTGCTCTCCTCTCCTCTCCTCTCCTCTCCTCTGCTCTCCTCTCCTCCCCTCTGCTCTCCTCTCTCCTCCTCTTTCCTCTCTCCTCTCCTCTCCTCTCCTCTCCTCTTCTCTCCTCTCCTCTCCTCTGCTCTCCTCTCCTCTGCTCTCCTCTCCTCTCCTCTCCTCTCCTCTCCTCTGCTCTGCTCTGCTCTCCTTCAGGCTTATGTCAGTGCGGCTGCTAATAAGTGAGTCTTTTGGCTCAATGCAGTCTCCTGCCTGTGCTCTCGTAAATCAGGGATTCTAAATGCAGGCCCTGGCTGGCACCAATCCGTCAGGTTTTATCTGCCTCTGGCCCTCCTAAGAACACACGTCAGGGACATTCCACTCAATCTGTTAATGGCTCCTGTTCAGTAATGAGGACGTGTTTGACACCTGCTTGCTGGCAGAGAATGGGGGTGGGGTGGGGTGGGGTGTGGTGGGGGTGGGGTAACCACAACGTAATAGCCGCATGTTTAGTGAAGGTGGGTGGGGGGGGCAGGAATCTGCAGAACAGGTGGTTTCTATCACTGCTCTTGCCTGCCGTTAGCTGTGACTGGGAGCTGGCACAGTGTGTTGACGCTGCCGCAGTAGTCTGGCCTGTTTGTCTGCTAAGTAAAGAAAAACATTGTCAGCTTTGTGGTGTAGTCAGAGATGATTACGCAGGTGGTTTCTAGGCCATGGTTGTCCATGATTTTGTGGCCAACTTTGGGCTGAGTGGTAGTGATCATGTTGCTTTAGAATAGCGGTTCCCAAAATGTTCATGCAAGCTCTCTTACGCCACCACAATACAATTATTGAACCGGTCATACAGTATATATTACCTGTAATTTCAGTGATAATAATAAAAAAAAAAATCAAACCCATTGGCTGGTGCATAACTTTGCTTAAACATTATTTATGCCTTTGAACAGGTACAACTTTTCAATGTAATTTTATCTAATCAATCAGTTACATTTAATTATTCTATCAGTTCTAATTAAACCTTTTTTTTTATCTTACTTGAAGAGAGGTCAAATCATAGAGTGTTAAGAGAAATGGCAACATTTAAAGTGTAACATATAAGTGAAAGTAAAGACTATAAACTCATCACAACATCGTGTAGTTATATGCTCCTGTGCTGGGAAACACTGCCTTACTAAATTTGACCTGTAATTGGTTGTTTAGGTTTCTTGAGCCTCATCTTCACCCTTGACCCCACTTGCTGTAACACTGCACTTTGGAAACCACCGCTCTAGCCAGTTCCACACACACACACACACACACACATGCTAGAGGCATTTGGAGTGCTGTTGTTCGAGGCTTTCCATGGCCTTTTACTGGGCAGTCATGGTCAATAGGGACGGGTGACACTGAGGACAAGTGGGCTGATGAACAGTAGCTCCCACTTCAGGCAGTCTCAGATTAGCCTGATGAACCTAATAGAGTGGCCTTTTTGGTCATTCAAAACACTGGTGCAAAATAATCCGGTAAATAGATTAAGTGGATATCAAGGACCTTGTGAAATTCTGACAACATGATTGCCTTGGGTCCGTCATAGAAATATAGAACAGTTCAGGAATAATTGAGGATGCATTTAAAATATTTTTTGCACTAATACATTATTTAGAATATATACTGTATTTGGCATTTAATATGTATATGTATATAGCAATGTATAAGCACCAACTATTTTCTTAATATAAATACATATTTGTGAATTTTGCTTATTTGGTAAGCAAGTAAAATCTAATATTTAGTTTTTCTCCCTCATATTCTGTTCTTTAGTTGAACAGATGGGTACCATATTTAATGGTTTAATGTTTTTTGGTCTTGTGGAAAGTTGCAACTTTTTTTTCACACTTGATGAAGTAGAAGTGAGAAATAAGAAATGCCACATGGGTAAATTTAGTTTTTTTTGACATTTAAAGTTCATTTTAAATCAAGGTACATTCTCATATCCTAGCATTAGTGTCTTATTAGCCATTTAACTGCTTCTGCCACAAAAACTACAGTTCTGTCGTCAGTGGTAATTCTAAATATTGAAGGTTCTTTCAACACTTACGCAACCTCTGCAATGGGACTTTTTTGTTATTTTTAAGGCTGGGAAATGCTTAAATCAACTTCTGTTAAGAGACTTGCTGCAGAAGGGGGACTGAGCCATTATTTGGTTGCTCCAGACTGAACACACACTCACACACAGGGACTGATCCCCTCATTATTGTGTTGTTCCATAGACAGGCTGCCTCTACACAAATTTAATAACCAGTGTTTGTACACATCTTAAAGAGGCCTTCTTTGGGGAATTAGAGCTCGACATAAACTGAACCTAAAGCTGTGGATGAGGGAGAAGTAGCTTAACATTTTTCATTTTTTCACTGCCAGATATTTGTGAACCCTAGAAAATATCCATGCTGAAGCAAGAAGCAGACTCAGGGTAACTCTGACCTGTTTCTCTAAGAGCAGAGCTGCCACCCTATGTGCCAAACACCGTGGCCTGCGCAAACGCGTGTGTGTGTGTGTGTGTGTGTGTGTGTGTGTGTTTGCGCGTGCGCATTCAATTTGCTCGCCCTGTCATCTTGAACCATGCAAAGCAGCCCTCCGTCCATGTTATTGGAGACGAACGGCTGATCCCTGGACAAATGGCTGGCCTGGCTGCTAATGGACTATATGTCCTTGCTTTCTGATATTTGGCTGCGGAAAGTGACTTTGTAGACTGTAGTGAAATGACAGCTAATTGAAGCTCCCCTCTCCTCAGGCGGCTGAGTGCGGGGAGAGACGGCAGGCCTGAGATTCCTCCTCTGCCAGCCGGTGAAATTGCTCGGCATAATCAAAAGAAAATTGTAGAGCCGAGGGTCTGAAGATGTCAAAAGAAATGTGAGGCGGGATAGGTCACTGACAAGCGGTTTACCTCTGTATTTATTTTGAAAGATTTCTCTCCCTCTTTTTTTTTTCTCTCTCTCTCTCTCTCTCTCTTTCTCTCACACACACTCTCATACTTGCTGTATTTTGCTATTTATTTATATCCAGACCTTAAAGCATGTCTCAGATGTCTGCTCCAAGGCGTTTAAGTGGATGGGGAGAAAGAGGGAAAAGGGGGGGGGGAGTAGAACGACGGTGAAGAGTGAGCAAGAAAAAAAATGACAAGAGGTCAGAACTGGTTTTTCAGTGGTGGTCTACAGTCTCATTTGGATAGGCTGACAGGGTCAGCTAGGTGAATGGCAGACCATTGAGTGATATTGCTTCTGAGCCGTCATCTCAATCTCAACCAGCAGAGAGCGGAGACTAAGAAGGGGTTGCATGTATAGCCGCGGTCAGTCAGCCTGATGGATACCGTGACAGCCCTTTTATGTGGTTTCCAATCCGGGGCGGTTGGAGATATTGGAGAGTCTTAAGAACAAAACAAATGCCCCATGGAGCAAAAGATGTTGGTGCTCATGGTGTGCTCCACTGAAGGTCGATAAATGGAGGAGCAGTTGAGAGAGCGAGGGAGTGATGGTGTGTACAAACACGGGAAGCGAATTAACAAATGAGTTAGTGAGTGAATGAATCAGTGCTGAGAAAGGTTAGGAAGGAATTAGTAATCGAGAGTGATTAAAGAAATTACTTCGTCAGCTAAGGTAATTCAAAAGCAAACACGCTAATGAAGAGGAATCATAAGATGCACTCTCTTGTCTCCGTGGTGGTAGACCAAGCAGGTGACGTGGAGCATAACGTCCCTGTTGGACAGCGTTGGGACCTGTCTTTTTGACTCTTGCCATGGCCGCTAGATTAACTCCAGACTCTGGTGTTATTGTTTACCCGCGCAGAGTTCCTCGCCGAGTCTTTAGGCAGAACTTGAGGCTGTAATGAACTGCATATTTCTCCGGAATGAAGAAACAAAACAAAGATGTTCCAGATTGCTGCACTGGACAGAGGCCCAGTGTGTGTGTGTATGTATGTGTGTGTTTGTGTGTGTGTGTGTGTGTGTGTGTGTGGTTGTGTGTGTGTTTGTGCGTGTGTGCATGTGCGCAGGCTTTGTCACCACTCACTCAAAGGGTAATGGAGAGCCATGCTTCATGATGGCCTGTCCGATATTCAGTACTGCTCTTTGCCAGGAGCGTCCAGTACCTCCCAGGGCTGCACTGCAGGGCTTTGGCAATACTTGCCTGCCTTATCTGGCTCAGCCGTGGAGTGGCCCTTGCTGTAATCAGTCAGACCAGAAACAGGCACTTTAAATTCTGAATTTCAAACCGGATTTCCATGCTTGGCATGGGTATATGCATAAATACACACACACACACACACACACACACACACACACACACACACACACACACACACACACACACACACACACACACACACACTCACACACTCACACACAAACACATACACACACACAGACAGACCGACAGAGCAAGAGACAGACTCACAAACATATGTGTTGCCTTCCATGCAAGCAAACCATGTCCAGATTCACATGCAATGACCTGCACTCACAGCCGCTTTACTCCCTCACACAAGCATTTAACGTGCATTGAAGGAAATTCTCCCTTCAAAGGCACGCGCCGGCTACAGCAGAAGCGCATTATCTCACCTGTGATGTATGGCTTTGGCCAGGGGCGCTGCGTTTTAGTTGCCTTGCGCCCGCTTTATCAAAGAGAGAGATGAAAGGTGGTGGTGGGGGTGGGAGAGGAAATAAAGTGCAAGCAGGCTTTGTCTTACAGTGTTGACATTTAATCAGGCCGGGTGTTGAGATTCTCTGCAGAGGGAACCACATCCAGGGTGCAGAGCTTCACCACTGGGTCTCCACCTATGAATAGCGGTCAGTGAATCAGTGAATAGCGCTGGGGTTAGGAAGGAGACCGTTGGCAATGGTGGGGGCATTTCCAGTGTTCTTTACATTTCTCCTGTGCTGTGGGAAAAGGTTTCTTGTCTGGTGGTTTTGTGCTTTTTTTCCTGAGCATGAAAACCTACTGTGAAAACATAAAAAAGGAGATTCCATGCAGGCATGATATGTCTTTGCTAAATAAAAGAGAAAATAAGCAATAAAGTGTGTTTCCCAGAAGAAACCTATCTGCAGGGCGAAGTCAGTCGTCATTTCTGAGTTTAAAGAGAACCGTGTTAATATTTAATGCTATACCTTCTGACAGTATAGAGAGAATCAGCCTATATGCAGTGTCTGATCCACAATATGAATCCACATTATTTGTGACTTATCATTCTTATCTCATCTCTCAGCCCCAACCGTCATTTATGATGTTACGCCGACTGCGCCTTTCAAAACCACCACGACCATCGGCCCTTCCTCCACAACGCTGCAGAGTCCGGTCAACAACACCATCATGCCTGACCGTGTGGAACCTCCGTCTGACCCCGAAGGCACCGCCAGCCCCACCGCCGTGGAACCTCCGCCCTCATCCAGGCGCTTCTGCGAGGGAACGGTGCGGAGAGGAATAGCTTGGCCGCAGACACACAGAGGCATAAATGTGGAGAGACCTTGCCCGAAGGGCACTAAAGGTATGTGTCTCTGTGTGTGTGTGTGTGTGTGTGTGTGTGTGTGTGTGTGTGTGTGTGTGTGTGTGAGAGAGAGAGAGAGATTGTGTGTGTTTGTTCTTTGTAAGAATGGCAGGATGAACATCTCCTAAGCTGGGTCATGCCTGCTCATGCAGGGGGCCATGTCTTGACCCCTGACACTTGACTGTTTTATGCATCTGTGTTCCTTCCTGTCTGTCATTGTGCAGGCATCGCCTCCTACCTCTGCTCGGCAACCACGGGGGCCTGGAACCCCAAGGGCCCGGATCTCAGTAACTGCACCTCCCACTGGGTCTCGCAGGTAGCTCAGAAGGTGAGCACCAGAAATGGCTTCCCACTATGTACTCACACAGGCACCAGGCATCTACTATTTCTGTCTTTTCCCAGCCTCATGAATTTTAATCCTCTCTCATTGTCTCGTGCCTTTTGGACCGACAGACGCGCCTACCTTGTGTTGTGTTTTTGTTTAGCTAGTCTCAGCTCATCCCCGAATGACAATCGTGGCCTGCCATCTGTGCTCACTGTAGTTACAGCCATGATACTTACTGTAAAATCCTGCTGTTCAGCACCTTGTTTTTCCGCTTATTTCCAGTCGTTTCTAGCACATGCCGACAATCGTTTTCAGATTAACTGCTTCTCAACTGTTACTTAAATTTGTTCCCGCATCCCCGCCGGCGGGTTCTCCCAGATCCGCAGCGGCGAAAATGCAGCCAACCTGGCCAACGACCTGGCACACCACACCCAGTGGCCGGTGTTCCCCGGCGATGTCAGCTCCTCGGTGCGTCTCATGGAGCAGCTGGTGGACATCCTGGACGCTCAGCTGCAGGAGCTACGGCCCAGCGAGAAGGACACAGCCGGACGCAGCTTCAACAAGGTAATGCGCAGTTCGCCTTCTGTCCGCACAAGTGCACCCCCCCCCCCATCCCTCCCACACCTGAAAATAAAAAAAAATTAAAATCTGACACATTCACTGCCCTCCATTGTATGAATGTTTTGATCTTCTCTTCCCTCTAAAATGACATTGTATTCAGACAGGGTGCCCCCCTATTATCTATCATCTATTATCTGGAGAGGCTCTCAGTGATAATGGAACAGCTGTTTGTGGGAAAATCTGTCTGTCACAGTGACACACGGGGCTATTAATAACTTTGCTTTAATCGTCCGGCTCTCTAGGTGCTCCGCTGGCACCCTTTCACGTCAAGTTATGCCCTTTGCAAATAAAATTATTGCAACGAATGTAGTTATTTAAAGGTATTCTCACCATGCTGTGTGATTAATTATTGCACAGTTGGTCATTTCTCTACCTACATAGGTGTAGTGTCCTCTGGCTGTGTGAGTCAGTGCTTGGCCAATTGATACTAACGATCTCACACCTTGAAGGAAGCAGAATAAATTGCTTTCTCTTGTCAATTAGAGCAGATGAAGTCTCCTGTAGGGCTTTTCTGTGACTATTCCTTCTATCAATGCTAACCTTAAGTGAATTTCCCTGCCAGGAAAACCTTATTGGATCTAATTGACAAGTAAAAATTAATTCAGATAATACCACAATAAGTTGGATCAGGCTTTTAAGCTGGTAGTTGGAAAGAATGCCAGGGAGGGTGGAAGGCTGCCATCAGAGGATGGATTTCCGCAGTAATTTTCTCCCAAAGCCCACCTCAAAATCCTGGGATCCTACACCTCCCTAAAATTGTCATGCCCCTTGTTTCTCAGGAATTTTTGCTGTCTTATCCCTCTTTGCCTCCAGGGAATTTCTCAATCTTTGCCCCCCTCCTCCCCCATTCTTTAGCCCCCCCTGTGGTCTCCTACTTCTCCCTGAACCCCCCCCCCCCCCCCCCTCCAAAAAAAAAAAAAAAAACCTACAGCATCCTTGTGTCTCTGGAATTCCACAGTCTCTCTGCCTGAGGTATCTGACATTCCAGCCTCTTATCCCCACCTGCCCCGCGCTGTTCCAGGATTAGCGCCCGCCCAGCCCCGAGGCCCTCCGACAATCTGTTCTGCCCCAGCGCTTCCGTAATTACAGGGTTAGCCCAGTCGCCTCACCTGGTGGTACAGATGTAAAAGCCGATGCTAATGGATAGAAGCCGCCTCTGAAAAAAGCCGGGGCCCCCATGGGAGAGTAATTGCCCAGCTCTGCGTTGCATACGTGAGGCCCGACTTGCACATCAGCGTCAGCAGTGCACACAGCCTTCGGCTTGGACAACACACACTTTATAGTATGTGCCGACCAACTGGAGACCGACACAGCGTGGGTCTATGCAAATTGCTGGTAAAAACGACACCTCACACAGCTTTATATGCGTGAGAAAGCTCTGCCACATGCAGTGTGCGTGTGAGTGTGTGTGTGTGTGTGTGTGCATGCGTACGTCTGTACACAAGTGCCCCAAGTCTGGCTTCAATAGAGGGCAGATGGAAGAATTATTTTGATAGAGCTGCAAGCCAGCGCCAGGCTAGAGAACACTGTATTTCCAGAGAGCACAATAATCCTGACCATCAAATACAAATGACCGTTTCCAAATGCTATCTATGAGTTAATGGATTTTTTGGGGGCTTGACGGTACAGTACTCCCATCTCCCATCCCCTCTCACTGCTATTCAGCATTCTTGCTGTTTTTATTATGTAAGATAGTTACATATTCAAAAGACATTTTTAATAGAAATGGGGGCAATGAGCTATCACTGTGATGATGAGCATTTTGTATTCACAGCCATTCTAACGCAAACTTGAACACTGAATTCCGCTGTCCTTGAAGTAGTTTCTTCTGTGCAGTGAAATGGCTATTTTGAGTGTCACTTCAAAGAGTCATTTAATCTGGAGGTCCTATACCTGTTAATGCTGTGTTTTCCTGTTGTTTTGATCTTTCCTTGTGTTCATGTATACATTAAAACAAAAAGCTTCAGAAAAGAGAAAGGACTTGCAGGGCATACATGAAGGTATAACTACAGTGCTTCTGCTGTTCCACTGCTTCCATAGTCCCCTGTCACCCACCCAGCAGCATGCAGGCTTTGTGATGCTCCTGTCTGCTTGTCTGTCAGTCCAACAGGCTGCCTGTCTTGTGGTCTTTGAGTCACTGTCCAGCCACCTGTCACTTGTGTTCATTGTTGTTGTTGTTTTTTGCTTTTTTTGGTTCCACGTTCTTTGTCCGTCCAGCTTGTCTTTCATTTCCTGTTCGATCCACTTCCTCCTTCTCCTCCTCTGTCGTTTTTTCTCGCCTCCCTCTCTCCTTCTCTCATTCCTTTTCTTTTCCTTTCCTCTCTCCGTCCATCTCCATCGCTGCACTTTGTGCATTCTATGAGTAACTGCCATCCCACGGCCGTAATTGCAGCTCCCCGTCAGCCAATAATGGTGATCAAAGTGGCACCGAGCTCCTTTTTTTTTCTTTTCTTTTTTTTCTTTGTGTTCCTGTTCCTCTGCTTGCTCACTCAGCCAATAGTTTCTGTGTGTTGATGGATGTATTCTCCTCACTCCCATGTATTTATGATATGAAATACTCCCTCTGTCTTGTGTTCCTCTCTCCTCTGCCTATGCGTTTCTCTGCTATAGTTTTGTTTTGTTCCCAGAGAGTCTGCCCTGTAGGAAGAGGCTGTGTTGGCACAAACACACACACAGCACAGAATCAGTTTTGCAACAGGCTCTCGGTTTCCCCTTCTCCCTCTCTCTCCCCATTGCGCTTCAGTTTGGAGAGACAGCAAGACATGCTCGACTGTCTCTTAACACTGTCACATACACCCGGTGCCCCTCTGCACTCCCCTTCTGCATCAGATGTCCATGGTGTACCAACACAACACAGCAGAGAGCAACGCTGTGCCAAGCCGAATCAGATCAGCCATCTGAAAAGGGACGCAACGTCACCGCGTGCAGAGGCCCTTTGTGTCTTCAGCACATTGCAACGCACGACCTCCACCCTGACAGGAATTAAACAGAACCCGATCAGAACACCGGTTTCCATACGTGCCGCAAATTAGAGACGTGAAATTCCCAGCGGTGCCGCTGCTGCAAGGGCCGGCCGAGGGGGCAGGCCAATTTGTGTCGGTCTCAGTGTAATGGTCTCGGCCCTGTAATCATGGGCGGCCCGGCTCTCCTCTCTCCGCTCTCTCTCCCCATCAGCATGCCTTCAGGAGAGGCACGTCTGAGAGCCCTCCTGCACGCCCGCAAGGTCAGGGCCCTCCAGACGAAGCGAGGGCCCCAGCCAGCCTCAGCACCCCCCACCCCCCACCCCCCGCCGGCTACCCTCCACCCACCCCCCCTGCGCTTCAGCTATTAAAATAGCCAGGTTAATCAGCGTCTCGGAATAAAGCCCAGCGCTGATACAAAGCAGCGGATAATGAATGCGGCACCTAGTTAACGCTCCGTTTCATCTGCGCGGCTGGCATGTTGCCTATCGGTCAGATTCACAAGCGGGGCTAGTTAATAGAGCCTATTGCAGTGGGCTAGTCGCAGTCTTGTTAATGAGCAATCAGGGCTCAGGTTTTATGAACACTTCTATTAAAGAGACACTGCGTAGCCGTGCACATGGGTTAATTAATATGCGCGAGCAACAATTCCCTCCGCCTGTTCGAGCCTTGCTACTGTCAGTCCCATTTGCCAGGGTTATAAACAGTTAATAGATGTTGCTGGAAACCGATTGCTCTAGTAGTTAAACGTTGTTCTAGTCATGGAACAGTCCATGAATGGTTAGACTGGTGAATCAAGGATCAGCGCTATGCAGCTAGAGCAGCAGGCTACGTTTCAGCTGCCGCTGGGCCCCCTGCTCAGTGGAGCCCTTGTTCAGTGAAATATGAGCCAGTTAATAGCTCGCACATTTTCCCAGTAATAAGCATTTATTAACACTTCATCAACACTTTATATGGCTCGTAAGTTCTCCTGGAAACCCTAGCTGTTTTTTTTCTCTCATTCTCTCCAACATACCAGACGCTGTGGCAGAACTACAACCTGTAACATCATGTTGTACCGAGGTCAGGGTTGGCCGTGTCAGAATAATTGTCAAGACACGTCTAATGAAATTTCACAAGGACCGGGCAAGGTGTAGAATAACCCAGCGGATTGTTTGATACACTTAGCTCTTGGCTAAACACAGGAAATGAAAGGATTGTGATTGGAAACAAACGTATTTCAGTTTTATATAGACCACCGCTCTAAGGCCAACAGATTGCCCTGCCTGATAAGGTTTCCCCTGTCAGGAAAGAGAGGCAGTTTCAGGTCATTACGGTCAGATCCTGTTATGGAATGTAATCATTGTTAGCAGAGATAATTGTTCTCTGGAAAAGACGTCCCTATGTTGGACCAGCGAGAGTGGGGGAAAAAGGGAGCGGAATCGTAGAAGAATGCTTCATTTATTTGGAAAGTGCCCCTCGTATTTTCCCTCTGGAATTTGGAATAACAAGCCTCTGATGGTTTAATGGTAACACAGGCACACAGGCACACACATGCGCATGCAGTCCTACATACACACACACACACACACACACACACACACACACACACACACACACACACACACGCATGCACACACAAATTACCAACATCTTTAAACAATATTTTTTACCTGCATTTGCCTGACTCTGCAGAGACATGTGTTTTCTGTCTGTCATTGACATTATTTATTATTTATTTTATTATTTTGTTTCTCTGTGCATGTCAGGAACCCCATTTGCTTTCCTTGCCTTTGTGCCTTTGGTGAAGTTTGATTGTATGGGTATAGAGGGGAAAAAAAAAAAAATATATATATATATATCAAAAGGCTGACATTTCTCTTGTTTCCACGGATACAGGCCATTGTAGATACGGTTGACAACCTCCTGCGGCCGGAAGCCCTGAAATCCTGGGAGGACATGAATTCGACAGAGCAAACGCACACCGCCACCATGCTACTCGATACCCTGGAGGAAGGAGCCTTTGTCCTTGCAGACAACCTGATGGAGCCCGCTGTTGTCAAAGTCCCCGCTGAGAACATAAGTGAGTCATTCTGTTCACCAATCAGGACATTATGACATGTCTCCTCCCCCTCTGACTGCCCAACACACACACACACACACACACACACATACACACACACATACTTCACCTGTCAGGCTTTGTTGGCTAATGATCAGCCTCCTCCACTGATCATGGTTAATTAAAAAGGAAAACTGACAGGTATTTAACTGACCTGATTTGTGGAAAGGCAGGGCGGTTAGCACACTCTTTCCCTGGGTGAAGGTGCACTCTGCCAGCTGAAGTCTCAAGGCCTCTGGAGAATCTGCATAAGTTGTAAAGAATGAGCGAGACAGAGAGCAGGGGAGGCCAGAGTGGTGTTAAAGTAGAGGGGATTTGGCTCTGAAACCACAAGTGTGTGGCTTTTAGTTTCTTGCTGTACACCAGGAAACCAATACTGGCTTTTGAGCAGGGAGTATATTAGTAATGTGATCCCATTCATATAAGTCAGCTTTGTGCAGTCAACTGTCATTTCCCTACACTCTCTCCTGTGTTGCCATGGTAATCACATCCCGGTGACTTTCCAGTCCCTTGACTTTGGCCTGTGTTCTGTTTTGAATTTTTCCTTCTTTATTTTTTGCGGGGGGGGGGGGGGTGTAACAGGCAGAGCGGCGACACAGTCTCTGAATACGTTTTCCAGATTTGATTTTAAATTACAAGATTTGAAAATGTCCTCGGCCCCCTTAAATACGCTGCCAGGGTCCCCCAGACTGGCCTGCCGTGTTATTATCAGCACTTAACCTCGGCAGTCCCGCGGGTAGCTGCATACTCTCTCTGCAAAGCACAACCATATGCTTCTTACATAGGCCATTTGATGTAAGTCTAGTGAAACCCTCCTGTAGCAGATAATATCACACACAGCCAGGATATTTGACTTAAAAGGAGAAAAGCTGAACTGACTGCCCCGTTATTTATTTATTTAACCTCCCTTTAATCACAAGGTCACTTGATAATGAAAAAAAAAATCCTTTTCAGCAAATAAGGGCAGTCAGGAAAGTAGCAGTGCAGTGTTTACACAGTGTATCATGCGTGGCAGGTTATTCATAGTCCGTTTCTTTAGTCTTTGTGGAATTTATTCATAAGACACTGCAGTTCTTCTCCTCAATGCTTTGTACAGTGATTCTTAATGAAGAAGCAGTTTTGGCCTATCCAAGTGGTACATTCTCCCTCTCCCTCTCTTTCTTCTTCACTCTCTCTCTCTTGTTTCACTTATGAGTGCTACTGTTTCTTTTCACCCTCTTTCTTTCTCTACATCTCTCTCTCTCTCTCTTGCTCTCTCTCTCTCTCTCTCTCTCTCTCTTGCTGCTTCTCATACACTCCCTGTCTGTGCGGAGGCATAAGCAGGGCTAACTATATGGTCTCGCACCAGCTGGCTTTAAGGCTTAAGGCTGCGAGACAGATTGTGCCCTGGAGCACGGCACAGGAGCGGGGCGAACACTTAAAAAAATAGGAGAAGAAGAAAAGATCTCTGCATGCAAATTAACATAGTTTCACTCGTCGCAGACCAGTACCTCAAAGCAGTCTCACTGGACTGGGAGTAGAGAGGGAAGAGAGAGGCCGTCGGAGATAGAGAGAGGTGGAGGAAGGAAGAAAGCCTGAGAGAGAGAAAGCGTAAATGTGAGACTGGAGGAAGAGAGAAAGGTGTGCTTCGGTCCAATCCTGGTCCGTGCCGTGAGAAGTCTGAGAGAGGGAGAGCGTGGAGAGATGGGGGGATTTGGGTGGAGGTTGTGGGGGGCAGGGGGTTTAGGGAGCACCGAGTGGGCTGGCGTGTGTGTCCCCCTGACCCTCCCGGTAATTTCACACATCAAAGGCGGCAGGGCCGGTGAGGTAGCGGGCAGTGGTGGCGGCGGCGGTGCTCGTGGAGAGGGCAGCAGGCGGCCGGGCGGGGCAGTAACCGGGCTGCTCAGCTTTCAGTCTGCCCAGGCCAGATCAGCCCTAGCCAGTGCCCCTGACTTATCTGAGCCGCACAAGGGGACGAGCCCAGTAAAAAGCCCAGTGATATTTTTGATCCCAGAAATATTTGACATTCATGCTGTGCCAGGTTCTGTATGTATTTGTGTGTGTGTGTGTGTGTGTATGTATGTGTGTGTGTGTGTGTGTGTGTGTGTGTGTGCGTATTCTCCACTGTCGGCTCCTCTCTTGAAAGCAGGAAGCTGTGCTGTTTGAGCATACACACACACACACACACACACACACACACACACAGGGCTGAATAAAAAGTGAGTCCAGATTAGGTAGTGTGGCTGTAACTCCTCATTAGGAGTCCACACCAGATAAACTGTAACAGCGCTGATACATGTTCAAAAGGGGAAAAAAAGAAATGTTGCTGCACGGCCGCTGAAATACTGAGGCGGTTTAAACCAGACCATCCGCAGCATTGTGAGCCGTGCCGGGTAGGGATTTGTGCATGCATTCAAAGTCCAAGCGCTCTCCATTATACATGCTGCAGTTCAGTAACTGCATTGTTCTGTGGTTGGAAATGAATGCTGTCGCCGAAGCCCTTTGGAGGTATATTTGCGCAGCTTGGCCACACTATTGGACTTTGAAAATGTCATCTCATATCTCTCGCCTAACCAGTGTGGCGAGGCTGCCATTTGGGGCCTTCACTAATATCCACCTCTCTTATTTTCTCTCCTCCTCTCTCCTCCTCTCTCCTCTCCTCTTCTATTCTTCTCAACTCCTCGCCCTCCTCTGGTCCCACAGTGCTGGATGTATATGTGCTGAGTACAGATGGCCAGGTGCAGGACTTCCGTTTCCCCCAGACCAGTAAAGGGGGTGCCACCATTCAGCTGAGCGCCAACACCGTCAAGCTCAACAGCAAAAACGGTGAGTACATCAGCAGTGGATGGACACTAGACGTGAACCAAGGCACCCGTACATCAGCGGTGGATGGACACTAGACGTGAACCAAGGCACCCGTACATCAGCGGTGGATGGCTTGATATGAATACCTGTCAGGCATCTCCTCACTGAGTCACTGGGGTGACACGTTCTGCATGTTTAAACTTGATGACAGTAGGGTCACACCAGACAGGAAATAATAGGTGTTTGTCTGGTGTCCATCGTCAATGTCTCTCAAGTCATTACACATTCCATATATACAGTACACATTCTTTGTGGTATTCTGTGGTATGGTCTCCAATGCTATTATGCCACACCTAGAGGTGTTGTCTACAATGTGTGTGCTTTTTTAGCACAAAGAATAGGACATCTAAGTAATGCTCTGGCTTCTCTATTGTTCGCACAGGAATCGCCAAACTGGTTTTTGTCCTTTATAAGCACCTGGGCCACTTCCTCACCGTGGAGAACGCCACCATGAAGCTGGGCGGGGAGCAATGGGGACACAACCTCACGCTGGTGGTCAACTCCCACATCCTGTCCGCCTCCATCAATAAGGAGTCCAGCCGCGTGTTCGTGACTGACCCCATCATCTTCACCCTGGAGCACCTCGACGTGAGTCCGGAGTGGAACGGCAATGAGAAAATGATAGAAAGACAGAAGAGTGTGTGTGTGTGTGTGTGTGTGTGTGTGTGTGTGTGTGTGTGTGTGTGTGTGTGTGAATGTGTGTGTGTGTGTGTGTGTGTGTGTGAGTGAGAGAGAGGGAGAGAGAGAGAAAGAGAAAAGAAGAGAGAGTCTGTGTTAGAGAGAGAGAGGTATGAAAGAGGACAATTTTCCACTGTTAATTCCCAAGGCTGGGTGTTAAAAAGTGCTAGATGTCGGAGCGCGTGGCCTGTTTACCCGTGCTGTTGGAGCCCTCTGAGTTAAAAAGAGCCACCCAAGGTTGCCTCAGTGGAGTTCCTGTGGTCCTGTGTGTACCCAGCTGAATGAAAGCCCGAGTTCAGTGTGTACCCAAAACCAAAGCTCTTCATCTCACGCTGGGCACCCATTTGATAGGCCGCGACTGCCAATCAGTGTAATCCCCAGAATCCGCCGAAATGGAATTTTTTTTTTCTCGCCTTCGCTCTCTCACTTGTGCCTCTGGTTATTTTCATGCTTTCGTTTTCAGACCGAGCATTATTTTAACCCCAACTGCTCGTTCTGGAACTACTCGGAGAGGAGCATGATGGGCTACTGGTCCACTCAGGGCTGCAAGCTGCTGGACACCAACAAGACGCACACCACCTGCTCGTGCAGTCACCTGACCAACTTCGCCATCCTCATGGCACACCGTGGGCACGTGGTGAGTGGCCAGCCTGAGCAAACAAAGATAAGGACACAGACACACACATGCATACGGAAACACACAGAGATATGGGCACGGGCACACACACGCACACACACACACACACACACACACATTTATACAGAAACACACACAGAGGTACAGGTACACACACACATTTATGCAGAAACATACACAGAGGTACAGGCGCGCGCGCACACACACACACACACAGAAAGAGAGAGAGAGAGAGAGAGAGAGAGAGAGAGAGAGAGAGAGAGAAAGGCACACACACAGACACACACACACACACACCGACTGGTGTACACACACCATTTCATTACACACAGGCTGGTGTTCCTAAATGCATGGGCACATTCTAGCAAAGGAAGCCATCATCTGCAGCCAGTGATTAAAATGTCAGTGAGAGGTGGGTTTGTTTTGAGGGAAAAGGGGAGTGCATGCGTGTGGCATGTGGTGTTTCTGGTGATGGTGGGGTGGGAGGGCTGCAAGCTGTGGGTTAACCCAGCTCTCGAGGAGGCCGAAGGATGTTGTTGTTGTTGTTGTTACCACTTGAAGGGCCCTGCAGCAATTGCACCAACTTCAGCCCAGAAGATGCCGGGTGGAGATAGGGCAAGTTTTGGCCATTGGCGGGGGAAAAATAAATTGCGTCCTACCTATGGTCCATGACTAATGGCCCGGGGCACACATGTCTCCCCTCCACAGCCTGTGTGGAATGTGCGTTATTAGCTCCAATTTGCATGCCGACTCCACGCAAGGTGGGGAGGACACATTTCCGAGTGCAATTCAATTACCATCCAATTACATGATGAATATCATGTGCGGCCAGCAGTTACACCATAATCAATGTGGAAGCAGGAGTTTGTGGGAAACGTAATTACAAACCCGAACCTCATGACCCTCAAACCCTATCCACTAACCCCCTCCTCCCTTCTTCCTCCTCCCCTACATTTACCACCACCTCCAGCTCACCTCCTGAAAAGCAGCTTCCTGATAGGCCAAACCCTAGCGCTGACCCCAGTGGTCACTAGCTAACTGAATGAAAAGTTCACAATAGCGTAACCCTCTGAGTGTCTCTAAGAGCTCCGTTGCATGTGGCTGCTGGGCAGTTGGAAATGTCAGGGAAGATCTTTTGCATTACCAGCAGTGGGGTCCTTGAGTGCTCCTCGCTAAAAGCCCTCACGTTTCCGCTGTAGCCCCTCGCCGTTGCGCGTAAGCCCCTGTGAGTGCCCCTGTGCCTGTGCCCCTGTGCCTGTGCCCCTGTGTGTGCCCCGTGCCTGTGCCCCCGTGAGTGCCCCTGTGAGTGCCCCTGTGAGTGCCCCTGTGAGTGCCCCTGTGAGTGCCCCTGTGAGTGCCCCTGTGCCTGTGCCCCTGTGTGTGCCCCGTGCCTGTGCCCCCGTGAGTGCCCCTGTGTGTGCCCCCGTGCCCCTGTGCCTGTGCTTTCTGTTTTTCTTTTCTTCTTGTCTTTTTTTCATCTTTTCCTCTTCTCTCCTCCCAGCGCGAGGGAAGTGTCCATGAACTCCTGCTGACGGTCATCACGCGGATGGGCATCGCCGTGTCGCTGGTCTGCCTGGCCATTAGCATCTTCACCTTCTGCTTCTTCCGTGGCCTGCAGAGCGACCGCAACACCATCCACAAGAACCTGTGCATCAACCTCTTCATCGCCGAGCTGCTCTTCCTCGTGGGGATCAACATGACCGAGCCCAAGGTGAGAGACCTTCCCAGGCTTTCTGCACAGGTCATCCGTACAGCTGCCCTGAAACACTAAAGGGTTGATTGGCCAGAACCAGGAGCAAACCAGTGAAAAAAAACAGTCTAAAAATGCACAGAGAATGCAATGATAAAATGAAACATCAATATTATATATTTACAGATATAGGTAACACTATAAGGTAAGGGTACATGAATTATCATGAATTCATGCATTAATTAATTCATGATTTATGTATTACTTAATTCCTTAATATCTCATGAATCATCAGAAATTTACAAGAGTTCATATTATGTCATTTGTGACCTCATACATGAACAACACATAAACTAAAGCATTAAGTATGGTGGGCACATCAATATGATTTATGATTTTTTAAGAATGATCATGATGATTTCTTTTTCTGCCAAAAATGTGGTCATCGCTGCTCAAATTCTGATTTAAGCACAACTTGTGCAGTTCTCTGAACACATGCCATTGTTAACACTTTAGTTGAGGGGCCACAAACATGATGAACTCATGAGCAATTAACCTTACATTCATGTAATCATGATGATCATGCTTAATAAATCATAAATCATAATGATGTACCCATCGTACCTAATGTTTTAGTTGATGTGTTGTTTATGCATGAGGTCATGAATGAGAGACTATGAACTCATGTCAATTCCCGATGATTCATAAGATATAAAGGAATGAAGTAATGCATAAGTCATGAATTCATGATAATTCATGTACCCTTACCGTAAAGTGTTACCATTAATATAATAAAATAACTTGGTGTCTGTTTGTGGATTGGAATCACATTTACATTTCTGTAGTAAATTAGTTGATTTAGTGAAAAGGCTGGCACCTGCAGTCTCACAATAAGCTGGCAGTAGCAGCCAATGTTAAGATAACAAATATTGCTTTATTATTTTTTTTGTCTCTCAAATGCTGCAGAGCAAATAACTAAAAACTAATCAAGCAAAGGTATAACAGTTTTAAATTCTGTATGAAAGGTTGCATTTGCATAATATATTTGGTAGTTAAAGCTCTTGATATTCAGAGAGCGAAGAGACAGATTTTGAGAGAGAAGGAGAGGGAGAGAGAGAACAGCAGTGAGTGTAACATGGATGTATAATCTCTAAATTATACCACAAGGGTTTGTGCGTATGTTTGTATTGGTCACAAGATTTTAATTGACTTATTGAAGTAATTAATTGGTTCGAACACTGAGAGCATACCCGGGGGCTTTCTTGGACAACTGCGCTGCACTTGTGTTGATGAAGACTGCAGCGGGCAGATTCATTGATTCGCAGAACAATGCACATTCCCAAAGAGAAGCTCGCTGCAGTGCATTGTATTGTGACCATTCTCCCGTATAATGATGCTGTGTTTGGCATGGATTGTACACCACTGGATGTTGTGAACAGCATAGACCTTGATCTGGAAAAAAAGCACTCACAGTCTTTTGTTCTCTTATTTTTCCTCTCACTTCCCCTCCCCCACCATCACACTGTCTCTCTCTCTCTTTCTCTCCCTCTCTCTCTCTCTCTCTCTCTCTCTCTCTCTCTCTCTCTCTCTCTCTCTCTCTCTGTCCTTGTCTTAATCTCGATGTTCCTCTGTAGATTGTGTGCTCCGTAATCGCTGGAGTTCTTCACTTCTTCTTCCTGGCGGCATTTGCCTGGATGTGTCTGGAGGGTGTTCAGCTGTACCTCATGCTGGTCGAGGTGTTTGAGAGCGAGTACTCCCGCAGGAAATACTACTATGTCTCCGGCTACCTCTTCCCCGCCATCGTGGTCGGGATCTCGGCAGCCATCGACTACAGGAGCTATGGCACCAAGCGGGCGTAAGTGACCCTCACCATTTTTTTTTGGTCTCTTTCCTGTGTTCTCTTTCTTAGATTATCATTACAGCTAGCTGCCATGGAGCTTGCTTGTCTGTCAGAAGCCCCCCAAAACAAATGCGCCCTAATGAGAGCAACATCACAGAGCAGACCCCCCCCCCCCCCCCCTTCCCCACAACTCAAACCCACCCACAGCTGCCTTCTGGCAAATTTACACTCCGTCACGGTGCGGGGAGGAATGAGAAAGCTCAGAGCAAATGGCTGTATTTAATTTAACAGTCTGACTTGATGATTTGCACTGCATGGGATTGAGGCCAGTGGTTTCAGCTTGTTGCTTCAACCCCCACAACCAAGGGGGGAGGCCTTGGTCCAGGCTTTCCACCATGACATGGTCCCCCTTGCCGCTCTTGAGCTAGCACACATTATTCTTCCCAAACAAGTCCTTGATACATTTCTATTTGCATGTAATGAATCCAATTTAAGTCTAGTCGGCGTGGATATCCAGGTGTTTCAGTGTCATCAACCATTTATTACAGCCGTGTAGTTTCGGAGGCACAGTTTGATAAGCAGCTTGCCATGTTGAGACTAATATTAGCAGAGCTCGGCCTGAAGTGTGTGATGACTTGTTCATTTGAGCACATGTCTTGACAGTAGCACTCACCCACTGCTGAAGCAGCATCAGGCCTTTTAAAGTGCTCTCTCGCACCAGTTCCCTAGCAGCTCCTGAAAATGTCACGCGTCAGTTGCGTTCACACCAAAAGATACACACAGCGCACATAGCACGTTGCACGTTGCAATCGTGGTGTGATTGAAGTGCTATTTATCAGCTTCCCGTTGCCCCGCAAGGCTTGTTTCTTTGTCCACTCTTATTAAAGAGGGCACAGTGGGCCATTGTGCTGTATGGTAGCTGCCCCCACACCAGCAAATCACTTGCGGCAGGCCTAGCCCTAAATGACGGCCGTAGTGGAGGGAGAGCGTCTGGTGTTAGGGATCGCGTGTGGTGTTAGGGAGAGCGTGTGGTGTTAGGGAGAGCGTGTGGTGTTAGGGAGAGCGTGTGGTGTTAGGGATCGCGTCTGACTGCTGCCTCTGCTCGTGTTTCAGCTGCTGGCTGAGAGTGGATAACCACTTCATCTGGAGCTTCATCGGACCAGTAGCATTTATCATTATGGTGAGTCATGCCTTTTTTGGAAAAAGTGTGTTCTTGTCTGTATCTGTGTGTGTGTGTGTGTGTGTGTGTGTGTGTGTGTGTGTGTGTGTGCGTGTGTCCACCCTTATATGTACCCATATTTCTGTGCATGTCTGTGTTAATGTATGTGGTTTCAAATGTATTTGAAGGGGCCAGGAGTGGGAGGAGGTTGTATTGAGGCCATGTCTACACTATTCAGGATTCATTTCAATCCGAAACACTTTTGTTATGTTTGTGCCTCGTATCTATGCTACTACTTCGGTGTTGTCGAGCTCCTGGAACGGAGCGATTTGAAAACCCTGTCGGCCTCATTTTCATTTGAAAACTCCGGCTTTGCATTTAAATGTGGGAAATTCGCAAACATGAAAATGATGACGTAGAAATCTTTCTTCCCTTCCTGATTGGATCTCATCAGTCTGATCTTTTTTCCCCTGAATTCCTTGTATATAATATACAATGTGATAAAGGTCATGCGCTCAAAGAAGCCTCAAAGTGAGTCGTATCACCTTCAACTATCCATGACTCACTTTGACTTCCACTACTAGCCTGCCAGCATGGGATGTACGCCTTCCTGTCTTTGGTAGCATCTGTAGTGCAGTTCAATTCTTAATAAAGTCATTAGATTCAATTTAATCAAATTAAATTCATGAATAGTCATGTGATTTGTGCGAATGGTCATGTGATCCACATTTCAGGGGTCCAGTGTGGACAAAATACCATTTTGGCTCCGGAATTGCAAACGTGCGTCTGGACTGAGATTGTATTCGTTTTTAAATGTCATTTTGCAATGAAAATAGAATAGTGTGGAAGTAGCCTGAGTCTTCTACAATGACTTGATCAGTTGTTAAGGAGTGTAGCCTGCTGCTTGGACATGAGAGGGTTGGGGGAGGGGGGGGCAGCAGGGGGAGAGGAGTGGGGTGGGGTGGAGTGGTGGCAGCCGGAGTGTGTCTCTGTCAGGCATTCAGGTATGAAATGCTCCCGGCCAGGCAGAAGAGGCAGCAAGGCCATCAGGGCTGAGCGTGGAGTGTGCCGACTGTGGCTGCCTCTCCAGGGGGACCAGAGGAGGAGGAGGAGGAGGAGGAGGAGGAGGGGGATGAGGGGGAGGTCGGAGCAGGCAGAAGAGAAAGAGAGAGAGACGGGGGGATGGAGGGTGGAGAAAAAGAGAGAGTCTCAGGCATGAAGGTCATCCTTTCAGCTGGGGTAGGAGAAAGAAGAAGAGGGAGAAGAAGACGAGGAGGAGAAATGGATGAGTGCTGGTGTAATGAGTGGGCGGTATCGACGGGCATTACCGCATCCTGAAGCCTGAAGCCATTCACCAGCGGTCTGGCCCACGCCGCCGGCCGTGTCCAATCCCATTAGGCCGCCGCCAGCGTGAAGCGTCCACGCTCTCGCTGCACTTCATTCCCTCCACGACGACAAAGTGCAGACGCACACGCACTCACTTAGGTACACTCCCTTATGTGTCAGGCCCTATATACTTCTGTGGTGACACCTTTGTAAACTCAGATTACAAACTCACACACACCCAAGTCAATATGCATAAGCCCCTGGTCCAAGTCCCTGAGTAAGGTGTTGGTGTGCAGTGTGTGTGTTTTTCACGAGGCACTATTTCTGGAAGGTGAGGCATATGTCTGAGTGAGCAGGGGGTTGGGTGATGGGGGTGGTGCTGATGGTTGGCTTGATTTGGGTGTGTGTGTGGACGGGGTCCACTTGAGGCCCCACTGGACAGGCACGGAGCAAGGGCATGGTGAGTTCGCCGGACTCTCTGCTGTGGTGCCTGGCTGCCCGTGCGCCCGCCTGTCTCATCAGATCTGTGTCATCACTCCAGGCTGCGTTAAATGCATTTCCAGCCACTCGACTCATGCAGACGTAAATCGGCCCTGGTGGCTAGGAGACAAAACTCAACAGGGTTGTAATCTGTGATCTAAAAGCTCTTGCTCTCTCTCTCTCTCTCTCTCTCTCTCTCTCCCACTCACTTTGGCGCGCACATTCTCTGTCTCTCTCTTTTTTTCTCCTCCTCCTTCTCCCTCTCTCCCCCATCTCTCAGCTCTCTTCAAGCCTTTCTTTTGTTCTCTCCCCAGTCTCCTATCTCTGAACATCTCTTTTTTCCTGTGTCTCTTTCTGTCTTTCTCTGTCTCTTTTTCTCTCTGTCTGTCTACCCCCCCCCCCTCCCCCCGGGTTCTACATAGTGCCTCTGTTGCCGTAAAGTTGTGCTGAATACACAGTGAACTGTAAAGGGAACTGCAATAAAAAGTTATGCTATGTTTTTCACAGCTGCTTATTTCCTTATAGTGTAATGTAGTGGGCAAGCAGACAGCATAGTAAGGTTTTTATGATCAACCCTCTTTAAGAAGAAGAAAAAAAAACCCTGAGCTTAAATGGCCAGAACAATTCTAGTTAGTACTAAGTGAATTGATCCTAATCATTGGGCACTAGGTCCATGATTGATTTTGTGGTATCCAGATTTATTGACCTCGAGCTCACGTCCTGTTTAGTGTTGTAGAAATGTTAAAGAGCTGAGAGGGTTGTTTGACCTACTAGATCAAGCAGCGCTGCTTTTTCTAACTTTAGCCACATCGGTATTATTTCTGATGACCCCAGTGAGTCGCTGGTCTCTCGTCTGGAAGTATCCTCTATTAATATGTATTTGTTGTTTTAGCTATTGTCTTTTGGCTGCACTTTGAATGAGATGGAAGGAAGATTATGGCGAAAGCCTTGTAATAACATTTAATTCAGGATATTGATTTTTTTTTTCTATTGTATTTATTTAGGGGCCTTCTTAGGGGTGGGGTGGGGGGTAGATGGTTGAGTGCCAAGTTGAAGTAAATCCCCCCCCCCCACACACACACACACACCTCCAGGGAAGTGGAACGACCTCCCAGTGCTTCCAGACAGACTTCAGAATTCATGGAAACATTTTTTCGGCGCAGTTTAAATATGTTGCTGTCTTGCTTGGCTCCATACGGCCTCCCTCCCCTGTTCTCACTGCCCTTTTTCCTCAATTCTTTTTGCCCCCGCCCCCTCTCTCTCTAGTGCACTCATTTTGTATGTTTTCTCCTTTCCCCCCTTTTCTTTTTTACCATACCTCCCTCTTCCACCTCTCTTTCTTTCTCTCCCTACCTCCCCCTGTCATCCTTGCCTTCCATTGCACACTTCTTTTTATTATTCTCATGCTCTCTCTCTCAGTCAGTGTGTATGGGTCTCTGTGTGTGTGTGTGTGTGTGTATGTGTGTGTATGTGTGTATGTGTGTGTGTGTGTGTGTGTGTGTGTGTGTGTGTGTGTGTGTGTGTGTGCCCCTACCCTCTCTCCCCACAATGTTCTGGCAGTCTCCTGCAGCTCTCTCCTCTATCTCGTTTTTATACTTCCGGAGCTGCTTTGTCTCGGTTTGCGTTGGTGGGGCTCCGGCACGGCTGCCGGCTGTGAGCGTGGCTGGGGGTGGCAGGGCCCAGTGAGGGTGAGGCTGGGGGAGGGGGCAGAGGGGGGGCGGCTGGTGGCTTGTCTCCTGGTAGTGGGCGTCCGGTGGGGGGTGGGGTGGGGGGGGGGTGGCTGGTGGCTTGGCTCCTGGTAGTGGGCGTCCGGTGATGGAGCCCCCTGTGGCCATGCTGCGCTGTTCATCAGCCCCCGGTCTGCAGAGGCGCCGGCCGCGCTCCTGATTTCAATAGCAGCTGAGAGCAGGCGAAAGCAGGCGCTGTGTTCTCCCGAGGGGCTTTGTGAAGCGGGGGTTTTGGCATCGGGGAATGAAATGTGGTCGACGGTGGCTGATTCAACAGGGGAGACCGAGAGGGGAGGGGGGGAGAGAGAGAGAGAGAGAGAGAGAGAGAGAGAGGACTGGCAAGAAGCGAATAGTGAAAAACCCCACAAAGACCTACCTAGTCCAAAACAGTGGGATATCCTATCACTCGGTGCCTGCCCACGATTGCGTAATTGCTTAATAAGTGTTAATTGGTTGCTAATTGTCCGTTAATAAGTCACTAAATGTAGAGCACTCTAATCTAGGGCAGGGCCTCTTTTTCCAAGGGTGCATTTCTGTCCAGCTCACATTAGAAGACATTGGAGTGTCTGTGTCTGGGCGGTTGTACATTGAGACACTGTGGTCTACTCCTGTAACCTTGATATTGTTGTTTGGACAGCTCAATCTCATCTTCCTGGTTGTGACCATGTACAAGATGGTGAAGCATTCGACTTCAATGAAACCAGATTCCAGTCGCTTGGAGAGTATAAGGTAAGACATGTCACCCACACTGAGGAATAGCCATGGTGTCTGCTTACACCATTTTATTTACAGTCTAAGAGAAATGTACTGTAGAGCCAGGGACACAAATATGGGTAATTTACCAGCTTTGTTGTTTTATTGAGATTTATGAAGTTAGATGTAGGAATAATATCATAATAATGTGTTTTTTATCGTCGATTGTTTTATAAACCATTTGCTTTTATTGCAGCTTTTAATAGACTATCCCAGCAGGGACCATAAGCCATTTCTGATTTGTTTTGTTTTTTTCTCACACATATTTTAATTTTGCTTACAAAATAAAGCTGCACAAAATAACAGATGTACACCCACACATTTAGATCAACTTGGGTATAATTATCACAATCACGGAATATAAATGTAAATGTGAATGCACCCCCACCCCGTCCACCATGCATGTGTAATTTCAGTAATACCCAAACGGAGATGGTTGTAATTTGGTGTATTATTTGGATGGGCGTTGGGGTGAGATGTCGGGGCAGTGGGTCAGACTGAGGCTAAGCAGAAGGGAAGCAGCCATTAGAGAGCCCAGGCATGTTATTACAGAACCCATTAACCCTTAGTCCAGCGCGCCCAAGTTATTGTCGCACACTAATTGAGTTGTTCCACTACAATTACATGCTAGAAGGACAACTTAATCTTACCAGATGCTTCTGGTCCATCTTGGCACCAACACTGAAACCCCCAGCACATGGTAGTGTTGGGGGGGGGGTTGAAAAATGAAACACTTTTGTGGGACACATGCCCGTAACTTCGGTCAAACATCCAGGCAGAGAAATAGGAGACCATTGGACGGAGAGGGAGCGAAAAAAAAACCTCTCTGCCGTCCCGACGCTGTGGATCAGTGCCTGACTGCTGTCAGCCCGGCCGAGCACGGGGGTCACCCGATCTGCTGGAGGTGTTCCTGGAATCTCCAGTGGAAAATGTGCCGCATTTGCTCTCTCTCTCTCTCTCTCTCTCTCTCTCTCCTCCCTCTCTCTCTTAGCCCACCCTGGGCGAACCTCCATAAAACACCCGGACATAACCACAGCAACAACTCTTGGGACATTGTCGTCCGATTTCCCCATTATCCATCGTGGCTAAAATTCCCATCCATCCTTATTTATTGGGGCTCATTTTTATGTGCTTGAGTGGAGAGGGGGCACTTTGTGCTATGTATTTGTATAGTGACGTTATTACAGCAGCTGTGATTTGTACTCATGTGTGTGACAGGTCCTGGGTGTTGGGGGCATTTGCACTGCTCTGTCTGCTGGGACTGACGTGGTCCTTTGGCCTGTTCTTCCTCAATGAGTCATCCGTGGTCATGGCGTACCTCTTCACCATCTTCAACACTCTGCAGGGCATGTTCATCTTCATCTTCCACTGCCTCCTTCAAAAGAAAGTAAGCACAGTCATGGTGGGGAGAGCGGCTATACCGCTAATGATGGTTGAGTTTTGTTGACTTAACTTGTTTTGATTCAGTCTACTGAAGCAATAACTGTTGAGTTCCTGTTTTTTTATTTATTTATTTTTTTATTTAGCATTGTAATTATGTGTCTAATTAAATGAAGTCGCAATTACATGAAGCCTTGCCTTTAGTCTGAATCTTTTGTGATTAGCCATTCTGATAGTGGTAGCGGCTTTTTGCTTCTGGAGGCAATCTGCAATTTATGAGCATGCCGTCATCAAAAAGCCTCTTTAATTGGTGTTTTTTAGTTTCTTCTTTGGTTTTGTGCTGTCTCTCATGCGCTATAGTGATTTCAGGCTGTCTTGCCATCAACAGAGAGGGGTAATTTAAAAGAATGTCACATGAAAGACATTTGCTCCTCAAACAAAAAACAAGAATTCCCCTATCCAGAAACCAAAAGCCACAAACAAACATCTTGGCACTAAAAACAAGGCTATTTTGACACATGGCACAAGAAAATAGTGATTTTTTTGGACACTCTCGTCATGCGTCTCATCAGTTTTTCTCTCACGCTGTGCTAACGTTTTAATGATGGCTCGGCTGGAGCCCCCAGTCAGACGACTGTCGCTGATTCACGCTGCCCTCGCTGGGCGCTCTGTGATTCCACCAGGTGCGGAAAGAGTACAGCAAGTGTTTCCGCCAGTCCCAATGCTGCGGCGGCCTGCCCTCGGAGAGCACTCACGGCTCGGGGAAGGCGTCCACGTCCCGCTCCACCGCCCGCTACTCCTCTGCCACGCAGGTATGACCGCTGACACTGACTGACACAGCAACTTACTCAACACAACAACTCAACAAACAAGTGCTTCTCACCAGCAGCTGACAAATGGATCCATTTATCCCTCATGGTGCAGGTCCCTGCAGGCTGGGGTTGGGGTTGTGTGTGTGTGTGTGTGGGGGGGGGGGGGGGGGGGGTAGTGGTAGTTAGAGGAGTGAGAAATATACACGCAGATAATACAATATAGAGTATAAACGGGAAGATGAGAAGGGCTCTCACACCTGTGTGTGTGTGTGTGTGTGTGTGTGTGTGTGTGTGTGTGTGTGTGTGTGTGTGTGTGTGTGTGTGTGTGTGTGTGTGTGATTGTGGTTGAAACAGAGCCGTATCCGGCGGATGTGGAACGACACTGTGAGGAAGCAGTCAGAGTCCTCCTTCATCTCGGGAGACATCAACAGCACCTCAACACTTAACCAAGGTAAGTGCACCCCCGGCCCCCCAACACTCTGCCCTGCTTTCTACAAGGCCCAACCCCCACCCCGGCGCTCCATGGCTGTCTCACAAAACACACAGCCGATTCAGTCGATACACCACCACAGGCAACAGCCGACCCTTTCCAACACTTTTGTTTTGTGCCCTTGACTTCTGACGGTGGTTTTCGACACATCTGCTGTGATGAAACCCCTCTGTTCTGCTGTTCTGATAACAGCAAAAAATAGAGGTTATGGAGAGCTTATCCGACTAGTGCCTGGTTACAGGGGATAAGCAGTGCCTGGATATTGGGTAATTGGGGAGTCTTTTCGTTTTTTTTTTTTTTTTTTTTTTTTTTTTTGATGAATATTTCAAATGTTCTTGTAACATCCCTACGGAAGTTCTGTTAAGAGTTCCCAATCCCATAATTGAAGAGAAGATAACTCACCTGACATGATCCAGTCTATACTTGTCTGCAATGAAAGACTCATTCTGCAACATTTGCATTATTTCTTTAGTCTTCCCTCCCAGTCCCAACAGCTACTTGTCTGCTTTGGGGGGAAAAACGTTTTGATCTATTATTTAGCAGGAGTCAGAGTGTGGCTGATGAGATGATGATATTAAACTCAGCACGACCCTGGCAGGCGGGAGAGCATGCTCTGCGCCGCGCTTTCGCAGCCAAAGTTACTTTGGAAAAACTTGGCCATCCAGAGCACAGTGGTGGCCGCAGCCATGTGTGTTGTGTCTCAGTTACTTGTTTTTTCCTTCTTGAAGTTAGTAGTAATTTGGGAAGATGCCTCACTAAAGTTTTCAGCCCCCTTCTTCCTTTAAATATGCTCTTAGCACCCACTATCCAAACTTCCACTGCACACTCAGTGCCCGTAGACAGAGTGCATCTTGATATAGGCGTTTGCTTTGAGGCAGAGAATCTCTAAGATCGTATTGAGATTACTTTTGTGGACGAGAGCAGGGGAAGTGAATTTGGGGGCTCACACTTGTTTTGTTTTGTGGAACACAGTTCTGTGCCTGTGGGAAATTGAAGGTCAGACTTGTTTTTGAGTATGAGTCCGAATGGCTGTTTCTCTTCACACTCGTTGGAATGTAATCAAAACTACGCTGATGGTATACTTTTCATGACTTTATCTTAAAGAAATTTATTCAGGAACCTGCTGGGACCCTACTCCCTGCAATTTACCAATGTGCCTTTTTTTTTCAATGGAAGGAAATAGTCTGTGTTCCAAACTGCGCTGTTTCTCGTGGTTGACCTCAAGGATGTTTTTAATCAATTCAAAAATAATCAGATTAAACATAATAGCTTCTAAGTATATAAATAAATATGGGACAGATATGCTTGACAATTAAAAATTCTTCTAAAGTGGATATCTACAATAGCCAACCCACAGCAGTGGGCGAGTTTCCTTACATCTGTGCTTAGAAATGTTTGATGAGTTGTTTGTCGAATTACATATTCTTCCCAAGTTTTGTGATGTACACAAACAGAAAATGAAGCTTACCACAATAATTACCCCCAAATATGTATTGGTTATGTTTTTCCTGTCGTAATTACAATCATCAAAGTTGGGATGAGAAAACCCATCTTTTTTGTTTGTGAAAGATCAAATGTAATCCTACTTTATAATTAAAACGGTCGTGGCAAAAAAAAGCTTGACTTAATCCCATTTGAAGAGATGAGTAGGATGGCGAGGTAGTCTTTTTTTCCTCTCATTATGTCTGCGGCTTATGTGAAATGTGCCTTTTCTTCTGCTGCTGCCTGTCCCTCTCTCTCCTCCTCTCCTCTCTCTCTCTCTATCTGTCCTCTGCTCCTCTCGTCACAGGGATGACTGGCAACTATCTTCTAACTAACCCCCTCCTCCGACCTCACGACACTAACAACCCCTATAACAACCTCCTCGCTGAAACCATCGTGTGCAACACACCCTCGCCCCCAGCCTTTCATTCTCCAGGTGCACTATGCCCTCCTCTTTTATGCTCTATTGTGTTACTGTGTGTGTGTGTGTGTGTGTGTGTGTGTGTGTGTGTGTGTGTGAAGTGGGTGGGTTAGTGGGAAACATGCATGTCTTGAAATAACTGCAAACAGTTGGGGTTGAGGTTGTGGGGTTGGGGAGTTGGTGTTTTAATTGTTGTTTCTCAGCATTAGAAGTTTTAAGCCATTTTTGATTTCACTTTATTCCCTCTCACTCACGCTTCATTCCAAAAAGATTTGTCTGGATTTTCAGTCCAGCGCCAAATTAATTTGCTCCTGCTAAGATTCGTCCAGCCAATTACTTGGCTTCCTCCCCACTGACATCTCACCCCAAGGCACACAGGAAGTTTGGAGACGGAGGATACAGAGTTTAGCTGAACAAAAAGTGTTTTTTTGTTTTTTTAGTGGATGTTGCGAGGTACTTACACAAATTGGAGCACTTACGGAGTAATCAGCATCAATAATAAAACAACCCGCCTTTTTTTAAGTGCCGTGCACCTCATTGTCTCACATTCCCTTTTTGTGCGTGCACTGTGATATTCACCCGCCCTGCCTAGTCCGTAATGAGAATTGCTACAACAATAACCAGGCAGGCGTGGCTGGCTATTTATTTCACTTGCCGCTTGTCGACGAACACCAAGAAACAGATGCAACGGCACACAATTGGAATGCTGTTTGTGTCGTCTCTGCTCCACTTTCTCCCCCCCTCCCCATCCCCATCCCTACCTCGTTCTCCTCCTCGTCAAAGCAAACAGGAGGAAACAGTTTTTGCATTCAGCCATCTCTCCATGTTCTCTTCCTCTGAGATGTTATATCACAGGCAGCAGCCGTGTGGGCTGCATTGCACCCTCTACCAGAGCGGTACAGAGAGAGAGAGAGAGAGAGAGAGAGAGAGAGAGAAACAGAATAAAAGGGAAGGGAAATTCAGAGGAGTCATAGAGCAGGTATCGTTTGTGCCGGGAGCTGACAGATGACAATGCGGCTGCGGTGTTCTTCTGACGCCGCCGTCTCCGCATGCATTTTTAAATGGCATCTCGTTCCTGAACGCGGGGTCTTTGCATTTAGATGGCAAACAGACCTTTGAAGAGGAACGGAGCAAATAGTGTGCCGCATCTGCATACATTTCCGTTTCCTCACGCCCCGTCGATTGACAGTGAACTAATCAGCACTCTGAAGGAACCTCAGGAATATGTGTTTGTGAAAATGCTACACAAGGAGATAGGGAATCAGAGTTTATGTATCCACGGGGCAGTTTTCCTACCAGTCAGGTGTATACCGCTGCACACTACCCACCTCAATAAGCGAGACTTAAAAAATTACACTCACCTGAAATATGTCTTAAAACATGTTTTGTGTATCAAAAAATCAGGCATTTAATGTCACAGTGTGTGTAGTAGAGCAATTATGACAAAAATAATTTGTGTGTACAGGATACACACACACACACACACACACACACACACACACACACACACACAGACAAACACAAAAGAAAACATTCACACACAAGCACAAAAGAAAATATTCACACTCACAGAGAGAGAGAGAGACAAACAGAAGCACTAAGCCACCTCCAGCTGTCAGTCACATTCATCATCCCAACGCTAGAGAGGGAAAGCTCAGTGGTACCTTTGCTCGTTCAAACACACGGCGGAGGAAATAACTAACGGCGTAAAGCCGAGGCATCATTACTGACACACAGAGAGCAGGGAGCCCTGTTGCCAAGAGTGAACAGGAGTGTTCAGCAGGAGGGGAGCCGATAGCATCCTCTTGACATAATTACAGAAGAGATTACAGAAGGAGATGTGCAGCCACGGCGCATTCTCCCTTACAACACTATCAGTGACATAAACGAAATTAATAGTAATCCTCAAAAGCTCAGTGAGGGGTGCACGGCAGGCAATCTTGGAGGGCTTAAGTTGCCTCTGAACACAAAGGGAATCCACTTATGGAGCAGGATGAGACTAGCGCCATTTTTCTTTTTGTTTTTAGTTTTTTTTTTTTCCTTCTAGATTTTGCAACTGTGCCCCCAACAAATGTGATGGCCCTTTTTGTTGTTGTTATTCCTTAAAGCCAAATGATGTCAGGAGTTTGCGATTGAACAACAAGGCCCATTGGGAGAGTGAGAGAGAAGCGAGTGGAGGAGAGTTTAACTTCACAAGGCAACTGGAGAATGAGAGCATGTGAAACGGAAGGCCGCAGTTTTTCACCAAGAACTCCTGAGAAGGAGGCAAACGAGACAGAAAAATAGAGAGTGGTGGAGGCAAGAATGAAAGACAGCGAGAAAGAGATGGGGGGGGGGGGGTAGTTGAGAGGAGAGATGTGAATAGCCGTGTCTATTCAGCCTTACCCAAGGCTGTGTATTTCACTAGGGATGCACATGCATCAACACTTTTGCTCAAATCAAGTAAAAGAACAGATCCAGGTGAGGGGTGAGTGTAGCACAAAGACTAGAGCAAGGACAGTGTGTCCATCTTAAGCACATTCTCACAATCGATGGCCTCCAAGTAGCCAGCCATGATGCAGGCTCTTTAACATCTGCCGTGCAGCAGCAGTCCAGAGCCTCTCGCGCCTATTGTAGCCCCTGCCGCCTCAAGAACAAAACCTGTCTGGATAGTAATAAAACAAGCGCGGTTGTTTGATGCTCAAGCAAATGCAAATAATCTCTGCAATGGCACAATTTCATGGTGTCTCTCCCACCCCCGCCCCACTCAACCCCTTCTCTTTCTTTCCTGTCCCTCCCTCCCCACCCTCCCTTGCTTTTTTTTCTCCTTACGAAAAGAAAGCCTTTGATGTCTGTTTTTTACTTTCCATTCTCTGTCTACAAAAGAGACTTTTCCTTATCTCACTGACGGCATGTTACAGGAGAGCAGCATTTTTTTCCCACTCTCTCTCTCTCCCTCCTTCCCTCCCTCCTTCTTTCTCTCCATTTTAGTCCCTCGCCTTTTGACCATAAAAATAGCAAATCACCCTTTGTCGTGAACGAACTGGACCACTCATTGGTCACAACTCCCCTCGCCATTTCATCGCTCCTTTTCCCTCGATTTTCATCTGCCCTTATTTCTCTCTCTCTCTCTGTCCCTCTCTCTCTCTGTCCCTCTCTCTCTCTGTCCCTCTCTCTCTCTGTCCCTCTCTCTCTCTGTTGAGCTTTCTTTATTCTTCATTAATGGTGTCAATCCCCGTACACAAAGGCCTATTTGAGGAGCACTAATAAGTGGCCCTAGCTGGAAAATGTACCATAATGCTTGGATTAGTGTGCTCTGCGTTTCATTCCGAGCCCCTTATTAGCCTATCCGTGAGACATCTAGGATGGGGGGGGGGGGGGGGGGGGGGTGGGCACATCAATTTTGTGGAGGCTCGAAACATTACAGTCACAGGCTTATCAGAGTGTTCAGACCAATTATTTCAAATATGCCTGTGTGCAGACCCCATAGACCTTGGGGGGGAATTTGAAGTCAAATAAAAGGGATGGTGCAAGGCGAAACAGTGGAGCACGTGCCACGCTCATCAGACCAGATGAGAAGAGCTAGCTGGAGACACATGACTGGAGAGAGAGCTGTGATTGCTTGCTGCTGGTCCCCTTACACTTGCCACATCCTGAATTCAGCCATCCTGCCAATTTGCTCCATCATTTCTCAGAGGGAGGGGGGGGGGCTTACGGTTAAAGTCTGAATGATCTCCAATGAGCTTCATCACTCTACCAATCAGGGACAGACATGTCGTGGAGGACAGGTTTAGAAACTCAGACTGCTTGCCAACTGAGTCATATAATCTTATAGAATGCATACGCTACAGCGTAGAGCATGTCGCCAAGGCTGCTATGAATCACTTGGTATTTGGGGCGTAAATATTGAATGGAACAGTTTCAGAAGAGTTTTGACATTGCTATTGTCCTGGTGTCAGTGCTTTTCTGCTTCTGTGGCTTTATGCTATTTTCATTTTATTTATTTATTTTTTAAGATGGGTTAGTGCATATTCACTGGTGGAGGTGCCACTAAATGGCACACCAAATCCAGTCTTTGACACCACAGTGGGGTATTTGGGAGTCTGGGAAGTCACACGGGCCAAATATGAATGGATGGTCTGAATTCAGGCAGGACCGTTTTTGTTTGTCTCTTTTTTTCTTGTTTTTTATTATTTATTATTATTTATTAGTCTTAATTATTATTATTTAATTGATTTTGTGTGTCTCTTTAAATTGGTGATCTGATCACTCCTTTGTCATGCTGCAATTAAAAAAACGACAGTTACTGTTTCACTTTTCTTTTGCGCCTCGGCAGTCCTCAGGCCTGATGGCCTGAGCAGACACACTTGATGTGAATGGTGGCAAAGTGAGTTGGGCTGCACCCTGCCTGCCTGCCTATCTGCCTGCCTGCCTGCCTGCCTGCCTGCGTGTGTGTGTGTGTGTGTGTGTATGTACCGCTGTGGGCTGTTGTCTGCCATGTGGCTGCTCGTCCAACACATTCCCCATTCACACCTATGATTTCCATGTGGACATAGAGACATTTTTTCTTTTCATATTTTGAGTTGGTTGGTTGGTTGGTGGTTTCATTTTTAAATGTGTGAATGTGTGTGTGTGTGTGTGTGTGTGTGTGTGTGTGTGTGTGTGTGTGTGTGTTTGTGTGTGTGCGCGCGCCTAGTGATTTGAGGTACAAACGCTTGCTCCTACATTTGGCCACATGCTGTGTGCACGTATTAGTGTGCTTGTGTGTGTTTGTGCGTGTGTGTGTGTGTGTGTACATGTGTGTTTGTGTTAATCATTGCTTGTTTTTAATATTGTGAAGGACAATCCAAAACCTTAACTTAAAATGTGGGTTGGTTCCTGTGGACACAAATGGCTACATTAGCATTCAGTGCGACAAAAACAAACTTCACATTTAGTCACCATGCAATTTGTTTGCTTCCCCTCACCAGTGATTCTCACATTCACCACGCCAAGATGCTGGCTCTCGGCTATTGTGCTGGTTAATGTCCTGAACAGTATTAAAGAGGTTGGGTGGGTGTGCTGGTTGTTTTCTCTCTGATGTGTTGCCATGGCAGAATGTGTCCAAACTGACTCCTCTCCTCTCCGTCCCTCCCACACCACAGGTCAGCAGTCCCTGACCAACAGCAGGGACGTGAGCGCCATGGACACGCTGCCCCTCAACGGTAACTTCAACAACAGCTACTCGCTGCGCGACGAGGAGTACGAGGACCCGGCGGCCGTGGTGCGCTGCACCGCCGACTGCACGCTGGGCCTGGACGACGCCGCCTTCGAGAAGATGATCATCTCCGAGCTGGTGCACAACAACCTGCGTCCGCGCGGAGCGTCCAGGCCCTGCCACGGCGAGCCCGACCCCCGCGCTGACAAGGACCGCGAGCGCGGCCGGCTAGCCGGAGGGGGAGCGCCGCCCCAGACGTGGCTGAGCGTCGAGGCCGGGGTGCGGACGAGCAGCCGGTGCGGAGCGGGCAGCGGCAGCGAGGACGACGCCATCGTGGTAGACGACGGCGATGCGGACGGGGTGGACGCCTCCTCCCCGCTGACGGCGACGGCATATCCAGTGGCCGGTGGGCCTCCTCCTTCGCACCACCCTCCACTGGAGCTGCTGCTGCACCCGCACCACCGGCAGGCCCTCGAGGCCCCGTTGCTGCCCCAGCGGACTCACTCGCTGCTCTACAGTGCCCAGCGTGCACAACGGCGGGCCCCGCGCCGCCAGCCCGGCGACGACGGCGACGACGACGAGGACGAGCGGTCAGACGACGTGGACGGCATCACGGCGGAGACGTCGCTGGCGGCCCAGGACAAGGGCTCGCCCTCGCCCAACAACAGAGACTCCCTGTACACCAGCATGCCCAACCTGCGGGACTCGCCCTCGCCGTACGCGGCCGACGAGGACGAGGACGACGAGCTCTCGCCCTCCTCGTCCACGCGCAGCGAGGCCGAGGAGCTCTGCCACAAGAGCATGCCCGACCTGGGCGACGGACCGCCCTCGCTCTCCTACTACCACATCAGCCGGCGGGGCACCAGCGAGGGCTGCATCGGGCCCGGGGACCCCGAGGACTGCCCGCCGCCGCCACCACTGCCCGTAGACGGCGAGCCCCCCAAGGACGGACAAATGCAGCTGATCACCAGCCTCTGAGCTCACGGGGGGTAGCGGTCCAAGAGACGCTTTGCCACTTTTGCCCACCCACCCCTCCCTATCTCATTTCATTTGCTCTCTCTCTCTCTCTCTCTCTCTCTCTCTCTCGTGCTCTTTCCTACTCCCTCGATCCTTTGATCTGATTCGCAGGCCACCAGGCAGGAAAAGTGAGCCACATGTAGGAGGAGGCAAAGTGAAATGACATTTTTACTGCTAACTCAACAAACACAAACACACGCACACACACATACAAACACTCGGTTTTTTGTTTGTTTTTTACAAAAAGAAGGAAGAAAAACATACCATCTGTGTATTTTTAACTGTTCTGTTGGACTCCTGGGGTGGTAAAATGCACAGAATGGCGTGTGTGTATGTGTGTGAGAGAACGAGGTGTCCATGATAAGCCTGGCGCCATCCTCACCCAATGCTTTTTTGTATGATATAATGAAACCATGCCAACGTCTTGGAGCTCCGATACTGTCCTGAGTCTTTTCCAAGCGGGAGAACCCTACTGACTCCGGAGCCTTCAGATACCCCCGACTCTAGAGCAAGGGCCACCCCTCAAAAAAACTGAAGACTGAAAAGAAGAGATTATAAAGAACCACTACTTCAGACTCAGGCCTTATATTTTCTCTATTGCACATTCAACTGTACAAAGAACAGCTAAAGAAGATATATTTTGCTGTACCACAAGTGTAAAAAAAAAAGATGAAAAGAAAACCAAGCAAAACAATTATGGCAACCGTTAAGTGCGAGATGTCAGTGAAAGAGATTATTGTGAAGAGGTTGCACATCATGTTAAAAAACCTGTTTATTCTTCATACACTTCATTCATTGTAGTACCTTTAAAACATGGAGAAAAAAAGGAGACTCATAAGTCCATACACACATGAGCAGTGTTTTAGCTTCCATGGAACATGGGTTTTGACGGTTTTTTAAAAGAAATGTGTTTTTGCCAATGTTTCATGTACCATTTCAAACAAAAGATAGCAACGCCTTGCACAAATTTGGAGTGAATTGGGTTATTATGTAATTTATTTACTGTAAAATACTTGACAGTAATAGTCAAGATTCAAATATCTTGTGTTGATACGATCAAAAACGTTAAATAATTTATTAAGAGTGATGGATTGAGGAAAATGAAAGGAAATGTGCTGGAAAGAAAGTGTGATTTGCATCAGCACTGTTGATACTCATTTCAATCATTTTGTAAAACCCCATTGTCAGAAGCTGATGTAAAATCCAACTCTTGTTTGATGTCAAATAAATGTGAGAATTTTTTCTGGTTTGCAAATTCTGAATTCGAAACAGTGTTTTTATTATGTGCGTGGGTGTGTTTGTGGAGGGGTTGTATTTTGTTTTGGCTATCCTGCACTTGACTGGAACCAAATATTCGGTACATCCACTTTAATGCTTTGTAAAACCTCAATTTGTTGGCAATATCAAATCATTTGACATTGCCTTCCATCATCTACAGAGCAGGACAGTCAAAGCAACCGCTGTGCAGCTTTGAGAAAATAATTCTACTTGGCACAACTTTGAAAATCCCTATAATAGTCTATTGAGACATGTTTCACCTTGGTTGGATCCACACTGGCCACTCTGCCGTTAAATGGAGACACCAGATGGTGCATGTGGGCTAAATGGTGTTTGTTGAGTTTATTTGCCCTAACAGTAGGCCTATCTGAGGTACTGAAAATAGAAAGCAGAGACGAGAGAGCCCTGGGATTTGTTGTTTGGAAAAAAAAGAAAATGAAAAGACTCTTGTAACTCCCAAGGAAAATGTGAAGTCTGGTACAAATCATTAGGGGGGTATTAATTCCTGGGTGGTTGATGTAATCTCATCAAAAGCTGAATCAATAATTACATGCGTGTTATCTTTATGAACAGAACTGGAACTCATGAAGGCATTGCAAAAAGAATAGTTTCTCCACCCCAAAAAAAGGCTTATTAAAGGTCCTTCCTACAAACAAACAAACAGTCATTACAGACGTGACACTGATGCAACCATCTATCTAGTTCAGCGCAATGCCCAGCATGAGTAATTCAAAGCTCATTTGCAAGTTCGCCCCATGCCCACGCACTCTGTGGGGCAGGCCAACACAAACAAGCCCTGCGGCCCTGTGTCTGCGCCACAGCACAAGACACGCCACTACACCTGGTCCATTCAACCCTCCCAACCCCACCTGCAGCCACGGCGTGTTGAAACCCAAATGCCAGCAAGTCAGTTATGGAGTGCTGTTCCAGTCTGCACTTCGCTAGCCAAACATTCAAAGTTGTCGGCTGCCAATGCAAGACAATACAGCGACTAATGAAACTCTTATCGTCTCGTCATAAAGCTTTGTGTGGCATTATGCATATATATTGGCTCATTGTGGTTGGGAAAAACAACCTGTTCTGTTCCTTTTCTATGTAATTATCACCTGCAGGCCCGGCTCACATTGAATTAACTGTGGGATATGAACTGCTGACATAGTCGTCGCTTTTGCATCACGACAATGTTGTGTGTTTTATGTGCTTACTGATTACAGCCATTTTCTCAGCAGGGGAGCTGGAATCACAGTTTGCAGTCTCGTTTACTAGGCTTGTGGCCACATCAAAGTAACGGTTGTGTATGTAATGTGCTGTAGCTACAGAGTTGGATGGAAGTGGAGGAGAGGGAGAGTGCGGAGGAAGAGAGCTGTCACTTTGACTCCCAGAACAATCAGATAGGGTCCCGTCTAGGGGGTCATGCATCAGCAAATGTGTTCTCAATTTGAGGCTGAGGGAGTTGTTTTAATACCGAGCAAGGTTGTTCTCGAAAGCGTTCCTGTCAGTTAAACTCAAATGTGTCCTGAGACTCCTGTGTTGTACTCCACACACCCCAATGCACGTCACCGAAATAAATAAAACAAATAGCGCTCATTTGGCGAGTTTTAAGTGCCGTCGAGAGATGACATGATCGAGGGTATGACAAATGAATGCCTCACACACTGGGTTTCAATGCCTCCACAAGCCCCACAGGACCTTATCAGATTGCGATCACTCGTTTTCTTTTGATGTTGATGTTGATGTCCCCATAGTTATTTCGCATTGTTTCATGTCCATCTTCAAATACCATCAAAGAAGATATTGCTCTTGAATTCTGATCGCGGGGCTACTCAAACTGTTGATGTTTATCACCTCAATGAATTCTGTGGTTATTAAAGTCATCAATCTGCAGAATTACAAATAGCATCCAGCACCAATAAATAAATAAATAAATAAAGCAAAAATAATAATAATAAAAAACGTTTTTTCCCATGTAAACTTTACCAACAATGCGTGAGATATGTTTATGCTTTCGTTGAAAAGTCACCATTAGTAGAACCCCACTTTAAAGTGAAAAAGGTGTTCTTGAGGACAAACTGTTATGTTACTGGATAGCAGTGTTTAGGGAAAGCGGAAACAGTGTATAATTGCATTATTGCGGACATATAGCAGAGCGAGCTCACCTTACCACTGGGCCTCTGTGTGTGTCAAGCCTGCATTCCTTCATATTTGTTTTTGTAGTAATGGAAAGTCTGTGTGTTAGAGTATGTGTGTGTGTGTGTGACTACTGTGAGTAGAATGCAAACATTGCTGTATAGGCCAGAGTGCATGTCATTTATGGAAATGAGGAGGTTTCATCGGAACAATGCCAGAATTGTACTCATGTTCTATAACAGCAGTTACACATCAAGTGTAGTCACAGACAGTGGAAAAGGCTGTGAACAGAGAACCACTCTCTGTATTATATTCCTGAGTGGGCTGGAGAGCTGGAGAACCAGGGAAATGGCGACAGCGGGGGAGAAAATAGCCAGCATATAGATATCTTAAGCACTCCTCTGTGGAGACTTGCTATGAAAGGCCTTACCCTAAAACAACCTCTTTCATGGCATCCTTACTGCCTACAACACTCGTGTCCACAGAGGAACAACTGATATGGTTTCCATCTGGATGAGTGTGTACAGACGCTTGTGACTTAGAGCATACCTGTGTGTGTGTGTGTGTGTGCGTGTGCATGTGTGTGTGTGTGTGTGTGTGTGAAATTGTACGGGTCTTTTGCAGAGTGCCTGTAAAGGCTTCTGTAATGCAGTACATTACCTCCTCAGCTTCCATATTCAAATCAATACCTGGGATTTCTTGTTAAAGTTTACAGTCATTTCAACGTTGGAGAATTCATTTGCAGATTGCATTTCACCCATCGAGGTGACCTTTCCGTGCGTCAGCTGGTGGTCTTACAGAGGGATTTGGACCTTTCTCTTGACAAAATTGAATTGAATATTTCAGGCCGACCAAGAGTGCATTGTACCACAGAAAATGCTCTCTTGTGGATTAAAGTTCCTAACCGTGGTGGTCATTAAATATCCTCTGACATTTTCAGGCAAAGAGTGCGCCTGGCCAGCCTCCAAGGATGGCTCCATTAAAACATCCAGGGCATTTAATCAAAGGGGAAAATAAGACACCAGTCTCTCCACAGGCCTCTCTGGTTAAATAAAGGTTGAATAAAATAAATTCACTTTCCTGCTCCGGGACCAGGGCCGGGCCCCACTCAGGGACTCTTTGACATGAGAGACATGAGAGTTCACGCTGTATGACAAATTAATACATTATTACACATGTGCCTCTGTGAAAAGCTGCCGCTCGCAAAAGAGTTTATGAGCAGATATTCTCCTGTGTGTGATGGGCGTGGGTGTGTGTGTGTGTATAGGTATGTCTATGTGTGTGTGTGTGTGTGTGTGTGTGTGTGTGTGTGCATGTTTTAATAAAGGTGGTATATGTTGTGCTGCTGTGGGAATGTTTATGCAGGCTGAAAAGGTCCCTCGTGATGTGATGTCTGAACAAATACAGGTGTAAAGGACTGACCACCACTGTGCCATTAAATACTTCCCATCTCAGGTTTATTCCCTCCGCTCAGTCAATAACTTACCCAGAGGGCTCCTCCACCGAGGTGGCCGCCACTTCCATTCCAGCATTCTCACCCACAATCTGAAGCCCATCACCCTGGAGACCTCTACAGCATCTAATTAGAATGGTGAGCTCCTGAATGTCATATGATTGCAGAGGGCAGAGCTTCTTACCGACAATGCCAGAGGTTGATGACTACACGGAAATATGTAGGCATAAAGTAAATACGTTTTTAAATGGCATTAAAAGTGAATCTGTTTTTGTTTTTTTTGTCCATAGACTTAGCTGGATATTAAGCCTATCAATAGTTTTGAGACTGACAGATTAAGTAATACTTACTTTAAATTGATGTAGGCTGCTTACCTACAAAACTGAAATTAAGTATCTGCTCCTGACAATTTTAGCTGTTAAAAATAAAACCAGACTTCACATTGGAATGGTAAAAACATCATTAAATATTCTTTCAAGGCAAGAACATAAACAAACACAAATTATACACTGCAGAAATAACAGGTGCTTGCTTTGAGAATCATAATAGCTGAAAGGAAATTATCTACTTTTAATTTTTTTAAAAAGGCCTCTTCATTTCCTGTTGCACACAACTCAGATCTTACATTTTACATTATAAGGAGAAATACGGCTTGTTTTTCGTACCGACAGATCTATGTGGAAACTCCTTTAAATGTAAACAAACATAAGTGGTTTAACAGGAAATCTAGAGGCCTTTTTTAAATATTAAAAGTATTTAATTTTATTTCAGCTATAATTATTCTCAAAGCATGCACCTGTTATCTCTGCCATGTATAATTTGTGTTTGTGTAAGAGATCTATGTGAAAACTCACCAGGTTTTTTCTTTACCAGCTGCAAGCGACCGGCCCAGTGAGCTGCCATCTGACCTGCAGGACCACACTCTAGAGCTGTGTCTGTAGGCCACTCAGGGTTACCCTCCTGGCAAGTCCCATCTATCAGAATAGTTTTGGGCATTGTGACAGACATTGGGCTGATAGGACAAGCTGCTGCAAGATACCAGAGAAACATGCACATATTCCTTACACTGTGTCAAGGCCACCGTAACTTGAGCCACTGTTGCATAGATGGAGGTCGAGATACTGACACCATATTGATCAATACACAGGGAGGCCCAGGTAACTCAGGCGACTGCAGGGTGCACAAGCCTTTTCGAAAAACTGCCACTGACAAAATGAAATAGCAAGAGATGAACGTGTATATATTTAAAAGTGACTCTCACCCAGTTGTATTCAGTTATGAATAACGGAAAGTCAGATGAACACTGACATTTTCAAAATCTGAAAACCTTGAGTCTGGACCTATCACACTGGCATCTTACTGAATCTGAGGAAAAGCGAGGGGGAGGTTTGGGAGATTGTTATTTGTGTATAAAAGCTCACATAAGGTAAAGACCTATGTACAGTATGGTCATATTATTTGACAGCAAAGATTAGTATCCAGATATAGTTTTTTTTTATCTTCTCTAAAGCAAACTGCCAAAAGGGCTTTTGAGCCACAGTAAGGAATTCACATGTTGACACGATTGCTCTTGAGGTGTGTGTTCAAGGTCACATCTCAGGCAGTTAGAAAGTAGGCATTTGGAACAGAGACGTCCTGTGAAAGGGATTAATATTCAGACAAGATTGTCAAATGAATTGAACAATGACACAGTCAGAGTGCATTCCAAGGCTAGCACTAGCTGAAGTGACGGCTCCTTGCTTTTTCTGAAGGGCTGAATTATCTGCTGTTTTCATGGCCATTCCTTTCACCGTCTCTTTCGCCCATTAGCAGTTCATTCTATCCATGAAAATATGGACATGTAAAAATTGCTTTTTCTCTAGGAAGAGTTAAAACTCCCTTTATTTCATACTCAATGAATGGAAACACATAAACGCCTTAAAGGATAAATCAGCATCTCATTCTTGTTGTGAACATTCAATCATTCATCTGAAGTATAATATATGAATAATAACACGTGATATAACCAGGGCTTTGAACCGGTTCAAGGAACGAAAACGAAAACCGGGAACTTTTTGTATTTTACAGGGAACAGAAACGAAACCGGAAACGTTATTATTTTTTATGTTCTGGAACAGGAACACTTATTTAAAAATAATGGTAACCGGTTAATACCGGTTTTATTTCGTTCCTCAAAGTTTTCGTTGCCTAATTAACTAAAAAAAAAAAGTAATTATTTTCCTGCGCACGTTACCATGACGGCTGAGGTTCACTTCCTGTGTGACATCACATCAGACATTCGCTGACTGAATGGAGAGATTCTGAATGGAATCTGTTCGGAACGAACCGATTGGAAAAAAAAATCGGTTCAAAGCCCTGGATATAATGGAGCTTAGCAAATGAAAAGCATATGAACAGAGGAGGAGGACCTGGGGCAAGCCAAGGCCCAACAGGCTAAGGTCAAGGCCAGAT
Source organism: Alosa sapidissima (assembly GCF_018492685.1). Lineage (NCBI taxonomy): Eukaryota > Metazoa > Chordata > Actinopteri > Clupeiformes > Clupeidae > Alosa > Alosa sapidissima. The sequence continues at coordinate 48,050,253 of NC_055957.1, read as the reverse complement.
CAGGGTCAGTTCAAGGTCAGATCCACTCTACATTGCGTTCCAAATTATTATGCAAATTACATTTTTCTCAGATTTTCTGAAATAGTTGATGCAAATGAGAGTCAGTATAATTTTCAAGTCATTAACCGTTAAGAGTATAATTCGAATTTGATGATTATTCAAAAATAAAAAACTGAAAATGCACTGTTCCAAATTATTATGCAAAACAGAGTTTCAAGACATTTTATAGGTTGTAAAGAACTAAAAATTGTCATTTGTTGAATTCGCAGCATTAGGAGGTCATTTAAATTAAATCAAGTTATTTCAATCAAAAACATCTCAACAGGCCAAGTTACATGTTAACATAGGACCCCTTCATTGATTTCACCTTCACAATTCTTGCATCAATTGAACTTGTGAGTTGAGTTTCTGCTTTAATGTCTTTGCGGGATGTCAGAATAGCCTCCCAGAGCTGCTGCTTGGATGTGAACTGCCTCCCACCCTCATAGATCTCTTGCTTGATGATGCTCCAAAGGTTCTCAATAGGGTTGAGGTCAGGGGAAGATGGGGGCCACACCATGAGTTTCTCTCCTTTTATGCCCATAGCAGCCAATGACCCAGAGGTATTCTTTGCAGCATGAGATGGTGCATTGTCATGCATAAAGATGATTTTGCTACGGAAGGCACGGTTCTTCTTTTTGTACCACGGAAGAAAGTGATCAGTCAGAAACTCTATATACTTTGCCGAGGTCATTTTCGTCAGGGATCCTAAAGGGGCCTACCAGCTCTCTTCCAATGATTCCAGCCCAAAACATGACTCCGCCACCTCCTTGCTGACATCTCAGGTCATGGACATGGTGGCCATTCACCAACCATCCATTACTCCATCCATCTGGACCATCTAGGGTAGCACGTCATTAACCGGCACGGCACTCATCCATAAACAAAACTGTTTGAACATTAGTCTTCATGTATTCCTGAGCCCACTGCAACCGTTTCTGCTTGTGAGCATTACGGGTGGCCGAATAGTAGGTTTATGCACACTTGCACTTCTTGAGGATCCTACACCTTGAGGTTCGCGGGACTCCAGAGGCATCAGTGGCTTCAAATACCTGTTTGCTGCTTTGTAATGGCATTTTAGCAGCTGCTCTCTTAATCCTATGAATTTGTCTGGCAGAAATCTGCACGAACCCGCCTGTGCTCTGAATCAGCGACAAATTTCTTCACAGTACAATGATCACGCATATGTTTTCGGGAAATATCCAATGTTTTCATACCTTGTCCAAGGTAGTGCACAATTTCAGGCTTTCCAGCAGCAGAGATCCTTTTTCTTTCCCATATTGCTTGAAACCTGTGGCATGCTTAATAATGTGCAACATCCTTCTTAAGTAGTTTTCCTTTGATCAGGCTCACCAAACTAATTTACCTCACCATGCTATTTACACCCTGGTGCAAGAACTAGCTAATTGTTGCAATCAAAACTTGCGTTTGAGAACCGATTTCTTGTTCAAATTGCGCGCCTTTTCTCTAGAGACGTTGGTACACATGCACACTCACTCTGCCAAAACGCATCACATGGGATTCGAATCCGGGTCTCCCACATGCCAGCCCTTACCTATGACCACTGCACTATCTGCTTCCACAAAGAGGTGTGGTTTGCAGGTAAACTTATAGTTTATAGGCCTGAACGTCATATTCACGAAATTTCTGTTAGCTAACAAACTGACGGTTGTATGTGTTCACTGAACAAAGATTATGAAAATAAAACACAACTTTTCCATCTCATATTTAATTTGAACAGATATTAGTGCTGAAACCGTTCAGAATTCTTCACTTTCTGCTGACGAAAAAACAAATGTCGGCCATGTTTTTTGGGCACGCGAGCAACATGTTTTTGTTGTTATGTAACAGGGTGTGAATAGCCCAGTTGTGTGGCCAAGGCTATTCGTACCAGGGGTACGAATAGACACTCCGAACTAATTATCACAGGTATCTGAGATTTATTTCAATGATCCAAAGAGCCCTGAGACCAAAAAATAAATGACAATCCAATTTGCATAATAATTTGGAACACGGTATAATATGCTGATTACATGAATCCCACAAAGGGATACAAATCCTGCTTGTTTTTAGCGATCAGTCTAAGACTGACAATAATGTAATACTTATTACCATGTGAACCTTCAAAGGGGATGGTTATAGCCATAAACAACAAAACAAATGCGGGTGTTTGTTGATTCTTGTCTGTTCACTGATTTTTCTCCGTCCTCTGACATTAAACCACAAAATCCATTGGTGGCAGAGTGCTGCTTATTTCATCAACCTTACTAAAATGTCTTTTGTTGTAAAGGAATGAGGGTGTTCAACAAAACCGTTCTTTCTCCAGATTTCCATTCTTTTGAGTCACTAAGCATTTCTGTGTGGTAAAAGTGTAATATTCATTTTCTTTGACCCAAATTCATGGTTTGTATGGAAACTGACAGCCCGGTCTTATAGTCTGAGTGTGCAGTGTGTATCAGATTACGTCAGTAACCAATCCAATAGAGTCCAGATGCTCTTTTTCAGACCAGAGGACTCTGTGTTTCCTCTCGATAATTTAGATTGAGTAGGTAGCCCGAGTGCCCTGCAAACAAGTTGCCACATGACTAACCCCAGAAGATAAATAATATTCCAGAGGTATGCAAAAGCGATTTGTGCATGCACAAACACTTGCCACGCACAAGAAAGGATCTGCAGGGGAGAACTAAAGAGAACAGAAATCCAAGCAAGACACGGAATCCTTTATGGATTGCTGTAAAAATCAATCGATGCACATACTCATGGTCTGTGCGGAGCTGATGAATGCGGGGATGGAGTGTGGCAGCATGCCTGTGTCTCTTCATTTCACCTGTTGCCAGGTAACACAATTGCTCCCCGCACCCCGACCTCAATCTTGTCAAGAGGTGCCTATCAAGGTTAGCAAGTTGGGCCGTGCTGTTTGGAAGCAGAATCAACTTTAAAAACGACATTGACTTGCTCTCCAGAGTACTGGAATGTAAGACAGAGAATGCAAAAGGTCAGTGTGATTGAGTTCTGCCTGAATGCTGCACCAGGGCTGTGAGCTACTGTAGATGGGCGGAGGTGTTAGCACGGCAAACATAACGATAGCTGGCAGAGAACAGGAAAGAGGAGAAACCTCAGACGCCATAAGTAGTTATGAACGTTTGTTTTCAGGTCTGTGAAGGCCGTGTCATGCCACGGATGCCATAAAGCTTGAAGACCTGCTGGCATGTGGGGGAGGGAGGTGAGATGGCATCGGCGAGCGCATCAAATTACAACAAATCTCAACCACTTGGTCCTAATTGTCTTTGTAGCCTGTCACCTTGATTTCTGAATGCCGTGCTTCAAGTCAAGAAACTCTGTTTGGAGTGCAATAATTCTCCGGCGTAGCATTGATTTTCATAGCTCGGCAATGATCTCCATATGGTCTGAGCCTAGTTCAGTCCTCTAGAGTTTCTAGCACAGACTCTTGCTGTGGGCTGGAAACACTGGCATAAGTAAATCTGTTGTGAAAAAAAATCTGCTTTTGAAACCAAAGCATGGATCCAGGACACCCCGCTGTCCTGAGCTGCAAACCCTGCTACTGATCCCACTGTGCTAAAAGAAAAAGGAGTTTAAGAAATGCTAAGAGCTATTGTTACAAGCTCATCCCTCATAGCACTTACATGGCCACTGATCGTTGAGATCTTTGAACAGGCTTCTTGTTACAAACTATGGGCTTTTATTGTTGTACAGAACAACAGACCTAGAACAAAAAAAGAGACGTGCTTTACCCACACAGCAAATACATGAGCTTATTCATAATCTGTATAACAATAAAGATGACCTGCAGTATGTATGCAGATGCAAACCTCTCACTACAATCTAATGGTATTTATTCCATTATGCTAAGGTCCATGGGTAAAATACGTAAACATTAATTACACCTAAAAACATCAAGATGCAGGATTCCATTAACCAAAAGACCCACCGTTAATGCAGCGCCATGCAGCAGAACTTTAGACAGGCAAAGTGCCTTCCTTTGTATTTCAAAGAGCCTCGTCCTCTCTCATGTTTTGCCTGTCTCTGGCTCGTCCTCTGGGATGTCGTAAAAAGGAAAGCCTTTGAAGTAAAAGGGAAGGAAAACACAACAGTGTATCGTGATCATTCAGTGCACAATTCAGAATTACTGGGAAAAAAATCTTTGGCATAATGGCTAACACATGGCGGGCAATTTCAGTAAATAGGGTCATGGCATGATAATGTGTAAATCAATCTTGGATATACGCAGTTGTACAACTGTCACATAAAGGGGGATGCATTACATTAACTGTCTGAATCACAATTGTAACAACTGCAGTTAGCCAATATGAGGCCAAAATAAGTGCATAGACTCACAGAAAGAGCAATGACAACTGAAAACAACATGAGTCCAATTTGAAACATTCATACATGAGAGTGAATACTGACGTGCTCCAATTGCCAAAATAAAAGAAACAAAACAAAAAAACAGGGGGAAAGGCCTTGTATGCATTACTTTCTAAAACGTTTACCAAAATGTACAAAATTCTTAATTCCTATCCTATTCCTATTCCTAATTTCATTTGTTTTCATATGTCTAAATCTGTATGGTAGATTTGTAATTTACCGTATATTTTAAAGGAAATCTCTGTGGGCGAGCCCTTGCCGCCGGGCTGGAGATGGGGATTAATAAACTGGGTTTTAATGTGGTGCCATGCTTGCACCTCTGGGAAATGCTTTTCCAATAACAGGAGTGCTGGGCACCAGAAGAAAGCCCACACATCAGACCAGCATTTCATAGCGAAATGAGTGTAACAGATTACCCCAGCTTCTCCTCTGCCGCTGAGGACGACACCCCAAACATGTGGATTTACACACACACACACACACACACACACACAGCTGAGGACGACTCCCCAAATGTGAATTTTTACACACACACACACACACACACACACCACACACACACACACACATACTGTATTGACACATAAACTTACACATTACAGTCTATTTATCATGACAGAGATGTATCTGTTGAGACTAGATATAATCCTAGTTCAATCTTTATCTCTGCGCTCTTCAATAATCATGATAACCTTTTTATGGAGTAAATATGATGCAACGTAATATTCTATTAATACTTTATCTGTGGCAAACACATTTCGGAAATCCGCCTGAAGTGTTTCCAGCCATTGCAGTAGCCTCCTTTCTCTAGGTCCCTCTAGATTAGTGGGAGATTTATGTTTAATTTAAGCGAAATTGCCCAATGAATCATTCGATAATGGAGCAGAGGTCAGAGGAGCCGAGCGCACCACTGATCTGCTCCCGGGCCGCCGGGGGCTCTCTCAGCTGCCCAGTGCAATGCTACACACTCACTGGAGAGACAAGATAGCCAGCATGCACACACACTCGCACGCACGTACGCACGCACACACACACGCACACACACACGCACGCACACACACACACACACACACACACACACACACACACACACACACACACACACACACACACACACATGCACACATGCGCACACACACATACGCACACACACACACACGCACGCACACACACACACGCACACACACACACACACTCACACACACACACACACACACACACACAAACACACACACACACAAATACACACATAATTTGATGTCACTCATCAGAGGGACTGTGGTTAAGGTTCATGTGCGTCGACATATGGTTGTGTGATTTCATGAAAGTCCTAATTAAACACAGTAGTGAACTTGTCTGAGAGGCAAGGTCACTTACTGTTATAACAAAATATGGACAGATGATCGTCGAGCAGAATGATAATTCACCACCATATCAGTTCTACACACGCAATTACACACTGGAAAAAAAGGAAGGCAAAAAAAAACTGCACACACAGAGAAAGATATACAATTCCTAAATAAATTGTCTAATCTCTGCCCAATGAGACCCTGGAGGAAACTAAGAGTTCAGAATAAACATGTACGGGGTCAGGCTTTGCCAGATATAAGGAGGAAAGCACTACATGTAGTCTGGCTCTGGATCTGCTCCCAGACACAAACAGCACCCTTCTCTATGCCCCTGCAAATTACATGCAATGTCTCCTATATTTGTATTAGTTAAGAGTCTATAGCTGTGGCTGTGTGAAAAATGAATTGTCTCAACCACTAAATCTCCAGTTCCAAGCCTATGAGATAATGTAAGGGAGGGAAAGAGTGAGGAGAGGGGGATATTTGAGACCTTGAACCCTCCTTGATGTACCGGAGGCATTCCACACGGTCCCTGGTGGTTCGCACAGGGTTCCTCCTAGACCTCAATGCCCCATTGAAGAGCCACAGCTGGAAAAGTACACCAGGACATGTTAAACACCCTTGTAAAAAGGCCATTAAAGCTAGTTCTGTCCCTGGCCATACTGCCGTGTGTGTGTGTGTGTGTGTGTGTGTGTGTGTGTGTGTGTGTGTGTGTGTGTGCGTGTGTGCGTGTGAAAGGACTGCATACATCTGCTCTTTCCACCATCTCTGCAAAGCATTTGGTAAGAAGGTTAAGGTTGTGAGGTGTGCCTATGAAAATAACCTTCAAACACAATTTGAATGAGACTCACAGTAATATTTTAACATGCCAATATTGATGTATTTAACCAATATAAATGCCAAACAAACATTAAATGACATGTTATTGTTATGTGTGGAAATGCCAAATAAATATAACTGCAATAAGTTTGCACAAATGATTTATAGTCAGTTTAAAATGTCACCATGAAACATGAAAAGAGTCTTTCCTAAAATCACATTGATTTGATTTGTTCAGTTCTATATACTACCCAATGTTTTGCATAGACAATGGGATTATAAAATGCAATTATTTGATTACATGAATGTACCACATTTTAAACGGCTATAAAAAAATCACAAAATTGAGATATTAAGGAAAGGAAAGGAAGGAGAACAGAAGACTATAAAGGCAAATGTCTTTAGAAATTAAAGAATAATGTCTAAGAAAAACAGAACCCCCAGAAGGGGGGGGGGGGGCACTTTACCTCACACAACTCTCACCTAATTGCATTGTACACAATTCATCGTCAACTCCTTTATCGATTACAGGTAGACAATGATGAGACAATAATGACTCCAATCTCAACAGTGGAAGTCTTAACCTTTAAAGGTGTAGGTTTTTGAACGTTCTAAGTTCCGCAACAATTGAAGGTTCTAAAATTCTATGTTGAATTCAATGAACCCAGATATTCTTTAGAATGTTAATTTCCCAACATTCCCGTCACACCGGTGTGACGGTACTCCTTTAAGGGTTAAAATACTTGCTCAGTTTCAACTTGTATATTAAATGACCATTTCAGTTAATAGAATCAGTGAAAATTAAAATGGAGTCCTCGAGAACAAACTTAATATGTGTAATTGATCAAATAAGACATATCTGCCATTCCGACTGACATAAATCACAGATGACCTGTGAATTCACAAGAATTTCAGTCCAAGGAGAGAGTTTGCTGTGTTGCTATTTGTTATTCACCATATACCTCTTGAATTATTGCTCCTGAATGAAGTGCATGCAGACTATGCTCTGGATAACAACTAGCCGAGTCTGGCTGCTTCTTAAGATTAGCAGCACATGGTGCCTACACGCTGGGCCAGCATTAGACGTCTAACAGCTCTAATAACACACTAGACATTCTCACTCACATGGACCCAATTTAAATTCAAACAGCTTTTTTTTCTCTTTTATAGGCTTTGCTCATTTTGTTTTCTGAGTTTTTATTTGTATTATTATTATTATTATAATTTATTATATTATTATTTATTTGTATTTTTATTATTATATAATGATAATAATAATAATAATAATAATAATAATAATAATATAATAATAATAATAATAATCTTGCAACTGGTTTTAACTTTTCCCATGCGTGCAATAGAATAAGACCCATGTTAGTCTCTTATTCACAGGTGTCTCAAGCAGGCGATCATCTGTACATCACACCATAACCCTGGTAAATATCCTGTTTGTATTAGCTAGAATAAATTGACCTATCAAAACAGGTGAAGATGTACAGTGGTAGGTAAATAAGTATGTCTCAGTAGCACTAATCTAAATTCTCTCACTCCTGTTGATCTCCACTACAACACACACACACACACACACACACACACACACACACACACACACACACACACACACACACACACACATACACACACCAAAAAGCTCTTATTTGGATTATAATAATCATCTTAAATTACAGTAAGATCAAGTAAGATTAAAATGATCAAAAATCAAGATCTTAAAATTGATTGAATCCATTGCACTGACGACTTTAATAGTGTCTTTTAATGGTGTCTGGCTATGCTAGTTGGCATGGAATATTTTTTTGTTAGCTGTAACATGACATATATTTCTCTTTGTTAGCGACTAACAGCTTTAAACTGACATTAACACCAGAGCTGGATCGTTTGCTGTTAAAAGTCTTCCCTGTCGATTGCCTTAGTGCTTATAGCAGAACATGCTGGTGCTGAATACTACCCTCTGGTGTGCTACCAGTTATTTGGTCGTTACTTTGACCATCATGTGCAGACACAGTAGGATAAGTGGGCCCTCTGAGAGCACTGCAGCACCTCTGGTCCAGCGCATGCTGATCACACAAGAGCAGATTGGCATCCATGTTAGGTGAGTGACATACTGTGTAATGGAATAAGGTTTCAGAACCCTGTTGAAATTGAAGTTAAAATACTTTATTGTCAATGTAAGCAGAGCAAACAAGTGAATTAGAGGGACAAACTCTAAATTAGACCAACTACAGTGGTTTAACCGTCGCCTGGCGTACACAAAAAATGTACAAGTCATCTCTGATTTAAAACGTGTAAGAAAGGTAATGTGTGCGCATTCATATTTCCATCAAGAGTCTCCATTTTGTCAGCACCGAACAACCTCCAGGACCAAAATAAAAAAGAGTGAGATGGCCTGTCTTGTGGAGAATCTCATCTTTTGAAACAAACTGTAAATCAGGCTGGGGCTGATTCATGGTAATATGAGCCGAGCCGCTGAGATGCCTTAGGCTGATATGAGCCATCACAACTCCTATCTAAAAAGGAGCATGGTTCTGAGAGAGGAAGAATTGAATCAGTCACTCTTCTTCGTAATTTCACAAAAAACAGAACCCAGCTCATGGCTGAGGAGAGCTATGAGATGAAAAGGGATTTCAACAAGAAGGGGTGATATACCTCAAGCTCGGCTAATGAATGTACGTGACACATGGCATACGCAGGCCATAATGAGAAATGCAGAACGGGGTTTGACGCAGAGGATTCGGGCTTGGCGAGCAGAATTCTAACAGCTAAAGGTTGTATTTAAAGGGAGCATATTGTTCTAGGAATTTTCCCCAAAAAATCTTTTGCCATTTTGTTGCATCAGTTTTTGTTGAGATCTGTGTATGAAATGTGTCTCAAAGTAAAATGCTGAATAGTCATTAAAAATACATCACACACTGATGCAGGTTACATCCACAAATATTGTTGTGTTCACTCAAAGACAGGTATGCCACAATTAAAGTTAGAAAGCCCTGTTTGGGTTATTGAACAACTACCTATTGTCAAGGAATTTTAATTTTCTACAAAAATCAGTGCATTGGTGTATGGGTAGATTGTCATACAGTACTCTTCTCCCCATACACACAAAACAACCAGACCAGCCATTATTGATCCTCCACTGCTTAATATTCTTTCTGAGCAAACACACGCTTGTATTCAAGGATGACTGAACGAACTGAATGCTCCAATGCCATTAAGTGTTTATGACAGCTTTGTTTGTGAATAGCAAGAAGACAACGGTTACAATGAAGCCCAGTGAACAAGCCATAATTTGCACTGTCTAAACAAAAACATAAAACCAACATAGTGCTCAACTCAACAGGCGATTAAAGTTATGATTGACGGTCTCGTCTTTGGACTATTATTTGACATCAGTCACCAGAAAGATCCCAGCACTTCTCATTTCTGTTAGTTTCTGGCTGCTTTTGTTGAACTCGGGAGAATTATCTTGAAACCCATGTTGCTTTTGCATCTTGAACATGCAATGGGGAAGGAAAATTGATTTGCTTTCTACGCCCTTTCAGTGTTTCAGTGTTTCAGTGTTCTGTGCGCTCTATTCAATTGCAGATTCTCACAAACTGTATAAATTCCAATTGTTGGTAGAAATTATGACATTGGGCCAAATGAGATGCTATCTGTTTATACAGCTAGATGGTTTTCATCATGTTCGTTCTCTCTATGATTCTCTCTCTCTCTCTCTCTCTCTCTCTGTCTCTCTCTCTCGCTCGCTCATCCCTCTGAATCATCGGACCTGACAGCTGAGTAAGTGGCACAACCAGGAGCGTTGAGGTCCAGATTAGATTCAGGCCTCCAGGGTACCTGAGTGTCTAATAAGTTTATCATTAATTACTGCCTCCGGGGACATTTGTTCTTGAATTAATTAGTCGTCAGGACAAAAACCTGACCACTGGAACGCCAGATAAGGCAGCCAGTGGAACAGAACAACACATGTGACACAGTAACTTACTTTCGGAGTTTCAGTTGGCAAAACACCACTTCTCTCTATGAGCTGCAGAGATGGCATGGATACCCAATGGCAGCTGCAGCAGCGGCAGTTAGCGAAGTGACATGAAAGACGAGCCATGAAGCCTTTTTAAAAGGGAGTGATGGCACGTCCTTGTAAAATGGGGGAGAAATTATTCCGTGTAATCATGGACAGATTTTTAATGTAATGTAAAGCAGGGCGTGTAATAAAAGCCAGAGAAAAAAAGAAAACGCGAGGTGCTAATACCCAAGCTCAGCTCTCGGGGTATTTAACTCCCCCAGTGAAAAACTTTCTTGTCTCGTTCTGCTTTCACTCTTCACAGCTTTTACTGACCATGCTGTGAATGCACACACGCACACACACACACACACACACATGTCCATACACACACACATGCACACACACACACACTCACACACACACTTTGCTCCGCTGACTTTGAGGCCAGGCGGCCAACATGTCCGCCCTTTCAGAAGGCATCCAGGCCAAAAAAAAGGAGAAGAGGCCTGGCCATCAGCTCTCCTCTCAGGAGCTGTCCATCACTGTCACAGTGGATCAGTGGTGCAGAACTCTGCTCGCCGCTCCCCCCGGTACCCGGCCGACTGGACTGCAGTGGACTACTCCTCATATCAATGTCAGGAATGAGGACTGACTCCTGCTTGCTGCCTCAGCTTATTGCATTACGTAGCCATGGATCAATGCAAACGATCCCGGGCATTGAGCGCGGAGAGGCAGGCCGGGGCAGAAAGGGTTCCGCTCTGCACTCCACACTGGCCTTAACTGTGGAAATCACGGGCGGAAAAGGAAAAAGAAGGTGAGTGACCATCAGGTGGGGGGACTGTGCGACTGAAACGGGAAATGTTATGCTCTCCATGTTCCCACAGAAATGATCGCAAATGGTACAGTGCCAGTCAGATGGCTTGGTCATTCTGAGTAACACTCTTGAATGCGATTGCTGTTTAGTTCACCTTATGTGTCAGCCTTGCTGTGGGCGCAGACTCCAGCTTTGTAATTATCCCCAATTAGAGATAGCTCAGGGCGATAAACACCGACTCAACGGGAACGGTGTTCACGGAAAAAGGAAAACAAGCAATAACAACCTGCAGTCTCAGATCCGCCAGGTCTGAGAGCCGGCATAAGCCCACCGCACGAGTGGGTTTTGACATTACAGCCGAGCGTTCCGGAAAAAAAAGCCAACGGAGCTATCAAACCGACCACAACCAGGCAGCAATCCCAGCTTCCCAGCCTCCCACAGTGTTGGGGACCAGCACGCCAGACCTGACAGACTCGCAGAGAGAGGTTGGTTTAAACTCCAGGCCACACAAGCATATGGCACTGGATGGAGGAAACATGAAACCATGCTTTGGTTTGGATAATACAAAGCTTAATATCACAACAGGAATGATGAGAAAGCCACAGCATGAGAGAGAGAGAGAGAGAGAGAGAGAGAGAGAGAGAGAGAGAGAGAGAGAGAGCAGAACTGAATCGGACATCTGATAAGGTGGGAACGTTTGGATTTACAGTATAGATCCTGGGTGGTGATTGGATTGTGGCTGGAGGGCTAATTGATCAGTAGGTGATATCTGTTTCAACAGCGTGCGGGCACTATGAAAGGTCAGCTCCAGTAAAGTGTTGCTCAATATTTAATTAACTCCAAGTCAATGGCTGGGATTAAGCTTCCACTTTTTAGCTCAACTCCAAAAACCTACTGGAACAACTGAAGTCTATTACATTTCCGGGGAATGTTTTGGCATGCATTTCTCAACATGAAGTTGATTACAGTCCAAAAAAGTGTTAAGTTGAACAAAAAAAGAATAGAAATGCTTGAATGCATCATCAACACAAGGCTTAGCCAAACATTTTTCCCAGGGATTTCAGCTGGAAAGCACAGAATGTGCTCTATAATTTTGAGGCTGAGATATCTCGCCGGCACATTTTTTTCTTTTTATACTTTTTTTTTCAGCCCCACACCACCTCACCCCCGTCCCCCCTGTCCCCAATCATTGGTCCCTCCCCTTTAGGTGTCCACATCCATTAAATATGGATGAGTGATTACAGGTGAACCAGTACCCTGATGATAGGATTCAAGGCTGTGCTGGCAAACACATCAAGGGGCCCTCGCTGCTGCATACTGGCTCGCCCTGCTGGCAAACTATTAAATCGGTGGAGCAAGGAGCAACAGGCCCGGGCCCACGCCATTGTTACCTCGTCCAGGGTGGGGCACCTGGGACGGGAAGCAGACGGCGGTTTAATTTCTTTTCTCTGTTTCGTTTCCGTGGCACCCTAGGTGTCCGCGCGTGAGCCCATTAAATGTCATTAGCACCTACCTCGCATCGTCTCGGGTGAGTTCGACAAAAAAAACAAAAAAAGAGAGAAACTTTCAACTTTCATGGCTCGAGACGCCCCGAGCGTGATCGAGAGCTTTTTTTTTCTGGGCCACAATTTACAGTGCCTGAGGGTGGGGCCCAGCAGGGCGGCAGTTTCTGCGGCGCTGCAGGCTTTTTTCAGGATCTGGGTGGGGAAGGGGGGGGGGGGCTCACCCGCCAGCAAGGAAATCCAGATGGAGGTCATTGCCAGAGAATTCCAGAATCCTGATGTACTGGCCGACTGGGAGGCTACAATGCTTTCCCCATGTAAATAACATGGGCGCGTTCCCCTCCTAGCTCATAAAAATCTGGATGTGTTTAGTCGCAGACAGCCATGAGAATCTGGAACGCATGTCTCCGTCCGCTAGTGTGTCTCAGATCGCCTCACCACAGACACCAGGGGAACGGCACAACGAGTCTGACAGGAGCAGGTCAGACAAATGGGCAGAGAGGATGACATCCAGAAAACGGTGGGAAGAGACCAGGGTTAGCCTCGAGTCAAAGTAAATTGACACTGGCAGTAAGCAGTGTGCTAATAACCTGGAATTTCCAGAGTTTTCCTGACAAATTACAGCTAAATATTATGCTGTTTCCTTTGGCTTGTCTTTGAACGTCTGCAGGCCACCAACAGTGTGAGTGGGTGTTGCCATTTACTGAGCAATATCTCTTTTTTTCCCCACTGTCACACATGTCAATAAAGTTATTGAAGCAGAGAGACAATGTGTGCTTTCAGACAAAAACGCTGCAACTGAAGTGAAGTTATTTATTATTGATGGATAAAACATCATTGTACAAATGAAAAGAGTTGGCTGCATCTGATGTATCTAATATTACCATCTTTGACTTTTTAATTTTAAGAAAAGATATTTCTTTTCAGCACCTAATTTAATGAAAAAATTACCGCATCCTCTGCTATCCTCCACAGGTGTGATCATCCCTCATTTTCTGTGGTGGTGCATGCAGGTAGGGTCCTGGCCAAAAAATGTAGCCAGGTAGTATGTGAACTCCACAGAGGTGGATAATTACAGTACAGTTATGATTACAGAGCTCGTCATTCATCACAGCGCACTAATTCATTTCTGGTGCGAACATAGCTTAAGGGGTCAGGCATTCAGATGGTGCTTCATCACCAAGCCATGAATGCTGCAGTAGCTTTGCCAAAAGTGATGGGCCGTTGTGGAAATGAGAGATAATTTTTCTTCGACATATAAAGCTATCCAGCTGATGGGAAAGAGATGACTGGGATTCACAGTGTGAGAGACGAGGGGGACTTCCTCCCAGCCTAAGTAGATTTGTATTTTGGGAGTGAGTCAGTGTTGCAAATGTCATTTGTCATCCAAGGTTAAACTGTCGGCTTGGTGGTAAAAGTCCATCTTGTCCGAGGGTGTCAGCTGAAACAACGCAGGACAACAGGCGCGACAGCAAGGGCCTTTATGGGTAAAAATAAAATCAAAGCTCTGAGGAGGCTGACACAGATGTGACAGGCCTGTGAAGAGCGGCGGAGAGCACAGCACGCAGGCCCCAGCGTACAGACACGCTCTGCGGGGGCCTCCCCTGAAATATGGCTGAGAAAAAAAACACCTGCGGAGAATTAATATTGCTGACATCCAGCATCTACAGTGTGTGGGTCCGCTCCAGCTGCCTCCCATTAATTCATGTAATCGCATCCTTGCCAGATACATCATTCCCCATTTCACGTCGGCCTCGTGCTTCTCCGTGCCCTTCCTTCATTCTTCTGACGCAGGCAATCTCTTCATCGCACGGGGGTGACTTTTTTCATTCACTCCGTAGAGACTCCGAGGTGTGAACCGACAGATGTTTCTACTTGAACGGCTCTCTCTCTGTCTCTCTCTATCTCTCTCAAAACTAACCCAAGCAGCGCCTGTTGTTTTTCTTGAACTGGTTCTTCTAATGATCTTGTCCGATCCAATGAGGCATTCGGAAACTGTGAAGTACTGTCCTAAAAATGGGTCTCCATGCAGGGTTCTATTCAAGGCTTTAGGGTTTTTTTTTTAAGTCAGAGATCGTAGATAAATTTGTTTTATGGCTAATTAGATTATGGTCTTCCGCGGTCCTCAAAGATTTGCATCACCCTGATACTGCTGGGAGAGACAAAGCAGGTCATGTCCAGTATTGAAACCATTTGTCCATGTGTGTGAGATGTGTCTTCATCCTCTCATCTCTCCTCACATCTCTCTGAGCCACATCCCCTGAGAAGTGATGGCCTAGTGTTGTTTCATAAGAAACTATAAGTCAGTAAAATGATTTGAACTATGCAGTATGCCATAATGCCTTTTCTTAATGAGCTATCGTTAAGCTGGTGGCTGACTTTTTCAGCCTATGGGTTGCTAACGAGACTCAGCACATCCACTCTAACTCCCCAGTTAGCTGGATGTAAAAAGGGACCCACAGTGCTTGTCTGTAAAGAACAAATAATTGGATCATCACGCTGCAGCCCATCAAGACTTATGGGCACTAAATAACTCCGGGACTCAAGGCATTAGTGTTACCACAACATTTCCTTCTCATTTGCGTTTGTCAAGTTTTGTCTCTCCTTGCAGTGTACTCACTAGTTAGGTAGTACGGTACGTAATTCTCCTATGCCTTTGCCAGAAATAGGTGCTGACAGTTGTGAATATGGGACAATATAATCATTATGCATGTCTGACTAGTCCCTGTAGCCTGCCAAGCGTGCTCTACCCCCCGGCTAGATCCGAACACATGATAAATTGATAGCTAATTAGAAGCCAGTGGGTGTTCAAACAGTGCTGTAGTTGTGGCCCTTCAGCCTGAAGTGTTACCTTCCTCTCCCACTAAACGGTAAGCACCTCGCCTGGCCCACAACCGGGCTTAATTACCCCCAGCCTAATGCAATTTACACACGTGCATTAGTAGACAAAGGTTGGCACCACCTCAAATGCCTTCGATTGCCGTGACTTTTCCCCAGCTTATCTCCCAGAGAGATGGATTAGATTTTCAGCAAGTCAGGGGTTCTGCAGTGGGCCAACCCTTCAAGCGTATGGTAAAGACTCCTTTTCGCTATTCACAGAGAAGAGAAAACAGCACTGATCAGTGTTTTACTGCCACCAGACCAGCTGTAGTCTACAAGGGAGAAGTGGAACAGAACAAGACACCAAGCAGACAGCACTGAAAATTTGGATTGGATATATACTATTGATTTTGCATGGTATGAGATGAACTACAGTTTGCTGTCAAAAATAATAGTTTCCTCACGTAAAACACATGGCGTTGTAAAATAGCCTTTGTATCCCCAAACTGCAGTGCGCCTTTACACACATAGTCTTTGAGTTGATGACTTGACGTTGGACATGCATGTTTTTGTGAAGATGACATCACTGTACACTTGGTGTTCAATGTCCACGAGATTCTGTGAAGTTCATAGAAAATTGCCACAGGACAAACATTACACTTTCCATACATATCTGCCCTAATTACACTTGAGCCTGGAATGGCGTGTTTGTTCTACATTACTGGCCAGGAGTTTAGCGCAGAGTTTGGGCTCACCATTGTTTTTCCCTCCTAACCTGAAACTCCTGTTCCTGGCTCCCCCCACCCCCCGGTAAATGCTCCGCGCGGGTCGCAGCCTATACGCACATATGACATGTATGAGCTGTGGCTTGTCAACATCAATCCCTGTATTTATCCACGACGCACACTCACACGCCAGCCAAGTCCAGGCCGCCATGCCAGTCAAGTTCCAGGCTGCCGTGCCAGTTGCTAAGGTTAATTAAAAATCTGGAAACTATTTCAGTGGTGCCAAGTTTGTGTCACTGCCAGGTATGTCTTCATTTAAATTGTCTTCCGCTCTAAGTACAGTTGGCTGGCATGGACTCAGAATATACCTCTCTCAAACCACACAATCACCCTGCCAACGCCAGCCCTTTGTAGTGAGGTAAGACAAAAGAAGTGAAGTTTTACATCGTCCACCAGCACAGTGAGTGCTCTGGCAAGCCAAGGAATGCCTAATGAGATAATGCTAATGCAAAAAAGGGTATAATAGCCGTGAGAGTTGTAGGAGTGTTTAGCCATATGGTTTAACTGCACATGTATCACATTTTGCATTTATTTTACTATTCATTTGTGTAAACCATGATAGGTAGGAAGATTGAGAAGCACATTGGTGAGAAAGTTAATTGCCTCCATTTGTCACAACATAATGTTCTGCTCACAGAACAATACTACTGTATTTGTCAGTACAGCATTCAGCTAGAAATTAGATTAGACTTGGCAATCTCTATAATATCTGATTCTCAAGTAGCAGTGTTATTACCAAGTTTTTTTTCCTCGCAAAACAACACATAAATTACTTATATATCAAGCTTATTCCAATATTATGGTCTTCATTTACATTTTGGCGTGGAGAGATGTAGGCCTATCTAATTTCCTCTAATCTAATTTGCTGCTTTGAACTAGACAGCCTCAATGCATGCTTTATGTGGATGTGATATTAGGCGATTCATCAAGAGATCTCATATTCCCCTGAGATGTCCACAGATGAATACTTGCAAGTGTTGTATGTCATGATATATTTTGGGCATGCAAGAATAAAACCATCTGACCAACCCCATTTTGTTTGATTCAGTTTATTGTTTTAAAAAAAAAACTATTAAAAGAATGAATACTGCACATTCATTCTGCAGCTACGTTTCTAGATTTTGCTCACAATTTATGCAGGTACTCACTTTCTTTGAAGTTTATGAAATATCTTTATGAGCTACAGAGCTATGGAAGAACATTGCAGATATGCGCTAAATTTCATATACTAACCTATGAAATATCTATTTCACCCAGCAACCATGATGTAGGAGCAGCTAGGCAGTCATTCACTCAGCATTTTTCCAGACTCTTTTTTTAAACAAAGGGCAAAGACAGGTCAGAAAAACATTCTTTGGAAATATCGTTACAAAGAATTATAAGGCCATATATTTCTGCAACTCCAACTATCACATTTTGTGGCCATCATAAACATGCCATGTACCCCGCAGCACAAACAACATTTGTTAATGCGCCCTCCATGTTTGCAGTTTATGGGGCAAGGCTTTTCACAATTGATTTAGAAATCAATTTACTTACAGTAGTGCACCTATTGTACAATGGAAATACTATTGGCCACCAGACCTATAACAGCATTACAAAGAAAGTTTCTGTGTGAGAATAGTTCTGCTTTGACCCCGGCGTTCCCATTTCGATCCAAGTAATTACATTTTTATTATTCCCTTTGTGAGTATTCACACATGTGGGATGACTGAAACAACAAAAAATAATTCTGAAGAATTACTGTATATTAACAGATGAATTATGACACTGCTATATGTCACTTGTCCACAACGCCACTTAAAGTAATTATATCATTTGTTAAGTTTGAGAAGTTGTTGCTCGCTTTCACATTTGAACAAAGACATAAACTTGCACAATGCACAAAACTGCATTAGACTTAAAAGTCTCTCAGCATTTACCAGACAAAACGCTTTTAACTGCTTTTAGAGAATATATCAAGTGTTGGAGGCTACTGTCTCAGGCAGATTTATCTTGTGGTGCACTCTTAATTTTTCATGTTAGCAGCTGTATTTCAAACATGGCGCTCCAGTGCCAGACGGGGACAAGTATAAAAAGCAGCCTGTTGGGTCTCTCCCCTGGGAGAGAGACCGAGCTCAGCAGCAGAAGCCCCACCACACGGAATTCTGGGACTGCTAGTAATTTACATAAACACATGAATAATTCTGCTAAGTCAAAAGACTCAAGCGCTGCGCTAATACATTGCCGCGGCTGCTGGCGATTAGAGAGTGCAGCGAGCATGGTGGAGATGTATGTAGAGAGCTTCTTTCCCACGTTTTCGTATCCCTCTCATGAGCACTATTCCAGACGCCCCTAGTCACATTGTTCCAGAAAGATAGCTGGGAATTAATAGCTCTTCCCATCTTTCCATTGAATTTGGGTGGGGAGTTAAATTGCCCCCCCCCCCCCCCCCTATTTTTTGTATTATCTTGGATTGTTAAGGGTTGCACGTGGGTAGTCTTCAGTTCTGACTGATGGTGTAATAAATAATATATTGCACAACAGTGGGAGATTGTTTATGTGTGTATATGTGTGTGTGTGTTTGTGAGAGAAAGGGTGTGACATCTGAGTCTGAATTTAGACAGAAAAGAGTGCATCTGCATTCTGCAAGTGTGAGCCATATGTGAAGAAAAGCTCATTCTTCAAGCCTGAAAAGATTAATAAGATGAATAGAGCAACCTTGGCAAGGAGTTTTACGCATATATGTCCCTGCTACAGCTTTAAATTGAGACAGTATGTGCAATGCAATAGACAGACCAACGGACTGAAATGCTTTTGCTCTTTTTCTCCTTTTCATACACCCACACTCATAACTCCTCCTCACACACATGCACTCTTCTCTCTCTCTCTATCTATCTCTCTCATAAATACACACATACACACACACACACACACACACACACACACACACACACACACTATTGCACAAAGCTTTACACCCACTCTCTAAGGTGCACAGATACCACACCTATGCTACATACACTCACACCAACCAATACATTTTTATGTAGATATTATTAATTCTATCTGTTCCAGATAAAACAACAAAGAATAATTTCCACTAGTTGCAAGTGTATGCTGACAACCAAAGCCATTATTAATCTGAGAATAACATTATGATCAAGGCACTACTAGTATGCTCTCTTCTTTATAATGTCTGTGTGCGTTGTCACAGTGGCATATGGTAAATCAGTGCTGGAGTGTGTGTGTGTGTGTGTGTGTGTGTGTGTGTGTGTGTGTGTGTGTGTGTGTGTGTGTGTGAATGAAAGAGAGAGCCAGCTGACATGCAGGTTCCATCTGAAGTGTGTGAATGTGAAGGGTGCGAGTGCGGATTATAAAAAAATTCTATTTAGCACCTTCCCTTCAAGAGTACCGATAAGTGTAGGGAGGATTGATAGGTCACTTACACCCTATGCATACCTGCATACCAGCGAACCAACCAGTTTGTGTGTGTGTTTGTGTGTGTATGTGTGTGTGTGTGTGTGTGTATGTGTGTGTGTATGTGTGTGTGTGTGTGTGTGTGCTTGTGAGACAGGACATGAGTGAGAGAGAGGGTGAAAGGATAAAAGAGAGAATGTGAGTGTGTTTGTAATTCAATACAGCTTCATCACACCATCATGGGCTCTTTGGGACTTATTATCACTCCTCCTTTTTAATGAGAATCAACCGATAGGGCCAGGAGATCGAGCAGGGTGATTTATCACTAGGAGAGGGCAAAGATCGCCACCAACTGGCTGGCCTTAAAAAAAAAATTCTTTTCACACACGGGTGCACACGCACACACACACGCACACACACGCACACACAGGAACACATGCACCTTTCCCTTTCAGATGTAAAAGTACACAGCATAATCCCTTGCCAACCTTTACTGCTTTCAGTGTTGTTTGTGCTGAATGTTCTGCATCAAAGCTGTACAATAGTGTAAGAGGCATGACTTCATGTTTGCCCATTGCATTACAGAAAGAAAAGACTACCTCAAGAGGAAAATGTCATGTTGCCTTTTCATACTTACAAAATGCATGGCAACTGAATATCCATCTCGCAAGATTATACAATTTTACTGCTTTATTTCAGAATTTATTTATGGTGACTCTTGGTTGACAATATTGTACATCCGTAAAGCTGTTAAAAGAGCAAGCATAATATATTTATATATATATATATAAACTTTATTATTATTTTAGGGAAGAAAAAGTATTTATTTAAATGGACGTGTTTAGCTTTCACAAATTAAAATTAACTCATGATTAACCAATGAGTAGTATTGAATTTATTAAACACCTGTGAGTATCTCAGATGTTTTATCCTCAAAATGCAATGAGTGCAGATGAACACCATATGGCACTCAATATGAGATTCTTAGTCACAAGATGGTGTGTGATGCATAGATACATGCATTTATATACCTGAGTGGGAATCAGTTTTCATTCCTTCAGTTTCATTTAGGTGTAAGCATTCTGCACCACATCTCTTTCTCTCTGCAACAGATGTTGTGTGTCGCCTGCCACTCAGCCTTGAGTAAACAGTGTCGGCTCTCTGTTCCAGGAATCAGCTCTCTCTGCCATGGCACGGGCTCCGTGGCTGAGATGTGTGATGGGCCGGCGCTGCGCATTAGCACCCCTCCACGCGTCCACACTCCTCCTGATAGGGAGTGACCTT